>NW_020885064.1:256815-281964 GCF_003945725.1 Corapipo altera | reverse complement strand
TGTCCCGAGAGCTGGGGGTGCGGGCTGGAGGTGACCGAGCAGCAGGAGCAGGCGGGAGTGACCCCGCACGCACAGGGAGATGCTCGGGGGCGATGCCGGCGTGGATCTCCCGCCTGGCTCAGCCCCAGCATCCCCCACTGTCCTCCATGCAAGGGAAACGGGTCTGCGATTTTCCTTCTCTTGAGAGGGGAATCACTCGGAATAACCCGGGAATCCTCTCTCCCCCAGCCTGGTTTTGTTTCCCCGACCTCTCTCCTGAAGGTTCTCTGGGGGTGGGGGGAGGCTGCCCCAGGGATGCAGCGGGGGGGCTCCAGCCTCTCTCCCTCCCTCTGCAGCACCAAAACCCTTCTGCAGTGATCCCACAGCTCTCTGCAGAGCTTCCCGTCATACCAGGGCAGCTCGGGAGGGACGGGGGTTGTTTTTTTAGGTAATTGCTTTTAGTTTAAATTGAAATTAAAAGAGTTCAGGGAAGAAGAATCCAAGGGGCTGCTCAGGGAAGATGTGGGATCTGCATCCTTAGAGCTGCATTAAAAACTGTAATAACAGAAGTTTATAGTGAGGATGGATGATGGAGGAAGGGGTCTGATAGATCATGGAGAAGGGGTCTAACGCTGAGGAGAATCCTTTGGTGCAGAGCTCCTGGTGCACTGAGATTCCCACTGGATCCCCGTTTCTTTGCAGTTTTGCATTCCCACGTCGCTGGAGAGGCAGAACTGTTGGCATGGCAGCACAGCTGTCAGCTACCAGCACTGGTAATATTTTGTCTGTTAATACACCACATCTATTTTTGTGTCATGCAATATTTACACTGAACTGTTTTAAATAATTTACAGGATTGGTTGTTATTATTAAATAGTAATTATTGTTATACAAAAATTTTCCATATTCTCATTATTATTATAGAATCAGTTATTATTTTGATGAGTTTTATTTTCAAAGACAGTCCACTGTCATGTTGTGTTTCCCTGGATCGAGTTCCTTGGACTTTCATGGTTCAGGATGTTGTAGACATGGAATTGAACGTGAACAGGGAATCCAATCTGTTGTTGAAGGTACAGTTACTTTCTCACACACAGAGTCAATTTTTTTGGTGTGCAGGAACCTCAGTTTTGTTTTTCAGCACTTGCACCACTTTCTCCTCTTGGCTGCATTATGGATAATTCCTGGTTTGAGTTTTGATATGTAAGACCTGACTGCTAATGCAGAAGTTGCTGAAAACATTTGCATCTCTTTTCAACTTTTGTGAGTCTGGCTCTGATCCAACCTCTGGGGCTCTTCAGGCCTCTCCAGGGCAGCAGCACATCCTTCCTTTGGCTGGAGGGGGAATTCCACCTCACTCAGGTTTTCCCCCAACACAAAGGTCTTTCCAAGTGCCTGGTTAAATTTTATTTCTGCTCTGAAAAAGAACAGAAAAGCAAATTGAACTAGGTCCCAGAGCCCACAGGGGAGGGAGAGACTTGGGAGGTAAGGAAGGAAATTGCAGCCATCTTCAGACTTGGAGTTGATTTTGTTCTCTACCCAAAGTGTGAGTCCAGGAGCCTTAGAAGTCCCCATTCCTGATGTCTGAGAACATCTTGTGCGTCCCTGCAAACACTTGACCTTTCTTCTCTCATTGCTTGATTTCTTCTACTCTGGGCTCAGAGAACACAGAAGTATCACAGTATCTGTGCAACCAGGCTGATTCTGTCTCCAGTCACTCTGAAGTGGAAGCACTGGGAAGAAAAACACATTTCTGTTGTATTAAAATGAAATGAGGAGAAAATGTGGACGTTGCTGTTCACACAGGAGGGGGTGCCAGGACAGGCTGCAGGGCAGTGCAGAGCACGGGGGCCGTGAGTTGGGTTGGTACCTCTGGCTGTGGCTCTTCACAGAGCAGAGCAGGTGACAGCAGGCGTTTGGAGCCCATGGAGGAGCTCGAGCACCTAAAATCCCTTTCTGCAGTGCCTTCTGCCTTTGCCTTCAGGTGAACATGGCCCTGGTCAGCCTGACCGGCCGCGTTCATCCTGGTTGGGATCGGGGCATGGAGCAGCTGCACGTCTGGATCTCCGCCCTGTTCTGCACCACGTACCTGGTGGCCCTGCTGGGGAAGTGTCCTGCTGTTCCCTGCTGGGGAACAGTGTCCTGCTGTTCCCTGCTGGGGAAGTGTCCTGCTGTTCCCTGCTGGGGAACAGTGTCCTGCTGTTCCCTGCTGGAGTGAGCGCAGCCTCCACCAGCCCACGCACCTCCTCCTGCCCATGCTGGCCGTGGCTGACCTGGCACTCTCCACCACAGTGGTGCCCAAGGTGCTGGCTCTGTCCCGGTTCTGTGCCTGGGAGATTTCCTTTGGTGCCTGCCTGACCCAGATGTTCTCCCTGCACTCACCTGCTCGGCGGGGTCAGTGATCCCTCTGGCCACAGCCTTTGACCACTTCACTGCCGTCTGCACCCGCTGCGCCAGGGGGCCGTGCTGACCCCGGCAGCCGTGGCCAAAACAGCCTGGTGGCTTTGCTGAGGAGCTTCTGCATCACCTTCCCGTGTATTTTCCTGCTGAAGAGGCTGCTGTTCTGCGGGCACAGCGTCATCCTGCACACCCACTGTGAGCACACGGGCATCGCCCGCCCGGCCTGTGCCCACATCTCCCTCAGCGTCTGGTACCTCACGGTGCCTCTGGCTCCACCTTGTCCTCACTGCTGTGTCCTGTGTGTTCATCCTCATGGTGCTGTTCAGGCTCCCTCCAGGGCCACAAGGCTTTCAGCACCCGTGGCTCTCACATCTGTGTTTTAGTCTTTTCCTCTGTTCCCCTTCCTTTCCCGGCGCTGACACGCCGCTTCGGCTGGAACATCCCCCGCCACGTCCACGTCCTGCTGGCCAACCTGCACCTGCTGCTCCCACTGCTCTGAACCCCTCGTGTGCGGAGTGAGGGCACAGCAGAGCGGGGAGAAGGTTGTGAAGGTGTTCATCTGCTCCAAGAGCCACTTCCCGGGAGAACAGGAGTGAAGGTGATGGACACCGTGGTGAGACTCCGAGCTCCCCACCCCAGAGTCTCCTTCAACTCTTTCAGGCAACATTCCCAAGTCTTCTGCCATCCCAGTCAAACACAGAACACCCGACACCCCCACACCGCTGTCCATGGGTTTGTGGAAAATGAAAGATAAAGGCAAAAATCAGGATCTCTGGCAATGGGAGGACAGCGATCAAAGAAATGGGAACCTACCCCAGGTATGTCACCTGTGGGAAATCCCAGAATCCCAGACTCACAGGGTGGTTGGTGTGGGAAGGGACCTCTGGAAATCATCTCATCCAACTCTCTGCTCAAGCAGGTTGACCCAGAGCAGGTTACCTGGGATCATGTTCAGGAAGAGTTTGGAACATCTCCAGGGAAGGAGATTCCACACCCTCCATGGGCAGCTGCTTCCAGTACTTGGTCACCTGCACAGTAAAGAAATTTTCCCTCATATTCAACTGAGTTTCCCATGAAAATCCCTTATGAGGAGGAGGCAGGTGGAATTCACTGTGGTGTGAGAATAAATCTCCATCTCAGTTGTGTTCTCTGGAGTCAGGTGGAAAGACATATAATGAATGTGTTCTTCTGAGTCACAAGTGTATAATGGAATTCATTTTAGGGAATTATTCTTTGTTAAAATTCATAGTATTGGAAAATCTCCAAAAGGAGAAATACAGAAATAAAGCAAGTGTTGCACTTCAGCATTCATGAGGTCTCTTTATTCTTTAATTGACCTTATTTTGATTAAACACGTCGGTGAAAAACCATTCCCAAAAGAATCATAGAATGGCATTGAAACAAATTGTTGTTATCAAATCCTAAAAATGCTCCTGCTCCAGAGCGGCTGCTTTCCTGGAGCTTAAAAATCTCTTGGGCATCCCTTTGGAACTGCAGAGCTGGGCAGGGGCTGCCGAGTGTCTCGGAGCAGCCTGGTGCACTGAGCCGTGCAACTGAGCACATTTTGTTGCTAAAATACCCTTTTGTTTGGAGTTACTCTCTCTACAAATAGCCAAAATATATTTAATGCCGTTCTGAGGTGGAACATTCAGTGGTTTGACTTCATTTCTTGTTGCTCAGAGGTACCACATGGGATTGCTATTTAGTGAAGAAATAACAAGTAAAAACTGTTGCCTGTTTGAAGGTGGCTGTGAGGCAGCAGAAGCTGGTGCTGCCCTCCAAGACCTCCAGCCAGTGGCAGCCACATGTATAATTCATAGTTTTCTCTACAGCAATGTGTGTTTTATTCGTCATCACTTTATCGCTCATTTAATGGCAGAGGCTTTAATGCTCCAGTGGAAATCCATCACTACCCCAGCCACCCAACAGGAGAGCCAGAGGCTGTGCAGACTCTACAGACCTGGCAGTTTATGAAGGCAGAGGGGCAGAAGTGTTGCTCATTCCCATTTTGAGTGGTGTTTATTCTCATTCTGAGCAGCAAAGATGGGTTCAGTGATTTGCCCAAGGTACATCGAGCCTCGCTTTAGAATCTAAATTAGATGAAGTTTTTTTATGGTAAAAATCTCATTTTCTAGGCTCTCAGTTGCAGTCAGAACCCTGAGCACGTTCAGCCTCTCTGCCTCAGTGTGGGGATCATGGCTCACAATGTGCCTCGTTTTCACCCCAAAAATAATAGAGTTGAAGGCAGAGGAATTGATGGTGCCATCATGTCCATGGTGGGGAACACGGGGACCAAAATGGTGCCCTGAAAATGAGAAAGGTGCTGGTATTCAAAGTAGGAATGCAGAGAGAGATTCCTTGTCTTGCTACATGCCCCAGATTAAAAAAAAACCCCAAACGTGTTTCAGTTCCAAAACATGTCAAGTTTAGATTGGCTCTTGACCCCACAAAATTTCTGGGTGGATGCTCCGTCAGGGTCACAAAAGCTTCAAGGGAGGAGGAAACTGGTGTTACAACACTTATAAAATGGCACATTTGCAGTGCTGGACCCAGTGTTGTCACTGGCTCCCTGTACAACAGAGCTGAGGTGTTTCCTGTTGCCAGGAATCACCGATTCCATAGAGTTTGGAGGTAAGAAACGAATCTAAGCTTGGCTTTGGTTTCCAGTGTTTGAGTTGTATTAGGTCAGAGATAATCTTTAAGTTCCCTTCCAACATCAACCATTCTCTGATTTTATAAACTCCTCATTTGGGTTTAATTTATGCTGAAACTCTGCCATCTGCCTATAAACCCATAAACCTTTGTGGGTGTGTGTCAAACCTGGGCTGCTGTTTTGCTGTAGATTTGTTTTAGGGACGTGTGTCCCATCCTGAGCATTGATCCTTTGGAGAGGAATAAAGGAGTGATTTTCTGGGGTGTCTGGAGAGCTGAACGAGCAAGCCCCTGCAGATCAATAAACCCTTTAAATACAGCTGGTGGAGCCATGCTGATCTCAGTGCCAGCACACACACTGGCCAAACAGCTCCACAGAAACGCTCCACAGGGATGATCCCTGTTCTCCAAGTGAGGGAAATACAGGGGGTGGCCTGGAGGGTCTCCTCAGTGGGATCCCACTGAGCCTGGACCTACAGAGGAATGTTACAAAACATCACTGGAGTCCCTGGGTCAGCAGTGCTGCTGCAGCAAAGTCATGTAAATCCCATTCCATCCCAGCCCTGCCGGGGCTTGGATCAGCAGAGATCAAAACTGCAGTGAAATCAAACCTGAGCCTTGATGTGGGCCATGGACACCTCCAGGGGTGCCAGTCCTGGTCCCTCAGCGGGGTGTGCAGAGCTGCGAGTGGGAAGGTAAATCCTGCCCAGTGGGGCCAGGTCCTGAGCCAGCACGAGGACAAACGACACCCTATTTCTGCATGGGCCAGAATTATTTTCTTTAGGAGCTGCCAAGCTGCAGCTGTGCTTCAGTTTGCTTGTGTGGTGCAGTGTGTGAACATCCCACTCCCAGCTCTAGGCCAGTTCTAACCACAGCCAGATTTGCATCAGCCTGTGGAAATCAGAGCTTGCCCTGGGAGTTCCTGCCTGGGGCTCAGTTCCTCTTGCAGGGCACATGCAGGGCAGGTGACACTGGGACGGGCTGCCCGAGGTGTTGGTGTCCTCCCAGGGAACAAGGATGAGGGAAAACAGCCTCAAGTTGTGCCAGGTTTAGGCTGGGTGACAGGCAAAATTTCATTGCTGGAAGGGCTGTCCAGCCCTGGCACAGCTGCCCAGGGCAGGGGGGAGTCACATCCCTGGGGGGATTTAACAGCCCTGTGGATGTGGCACTTGGGGACGTGGTCAGTGGAGGCCTTGGCCACACTGCGGGAGCAGATGGACTTGATGGGCTCAAAGGGCTTTTTCACCCTCTGTAATTCTATGATTTTGTGGCTCTATGATGTCTCAGTCTAACTGAGAGGCACAAGGGAAGCATTTCAACACCAACTCAGTCGAGCTGGAAGCAAGAACTGGAGAGGTTTCCCCTTCATGCCTGAAGCTCACCAATAACAATTGTTGCTTTCACGTTTTAGAAAGGGGCTTTCAGAGGTCTTTGATGGACTTCAGGGGCCAAGCCTTTCATTCCCCTGGCAGCTGGGCTGTGGAGTTTATTGAACACCCCCAGTCCAGGTGCAATTAGAGAATGAACATGTTGGAATAAACCCTGTTGCATTTCTTTGAGGCAACACAGAATCCCAGACCGGTTTGGGTTGAAAGAGACCTTAAAGCTCATCCAGTCCCACCCCCTGCCATGGGCAGGGACACCTTCCACCAGCCCAGGTTGCTCCAAGCCCCGTCCAACCTGGTCTTGGACACTTCCAGGAATCCAGGGGCAGCCACAGTTTCTCTGGGCAACCTGTGCCAGGGCCTCTCCCTCTCACAGGGAAGAATTCCTTCTCAATAGTCCATCTGAATCTCTCCTCTCTCAGTTTAAAACCACTGTCCCTTGTCCTGGCGCTCTCTGTCCATGTAAAAAGTCATTCTCCCTCTTCTTTGTGAGCCCCCTCCTCATGAGAGCAATAAAAAATGACCTTATGCTAATGAACCATTTCTTCCAGACTTTAGATTTGCTCATCTGTGTCTCTGCCTCGTGTGAGTCACCGTGACTAAGGATCTGTGTGTCTGAGGGATGCCTGGAGTAACGTGCTCCTTCCAGAGGAGCTGATGGAGCCACAGGCAGCCCCAGCCTCTCCCAGCCCGGGGGACACTGAGCCCTGCAGGGTTTGATGCTGCTGCAGCTCCCCACAGATTCCTACACGTGGGGCAGAACAGCCCCTGCCCTGGCACTGGCTGGGCTGCAGCTCCTCAGGAAGGGCAGCAGGTCCAGGCCTCAGTGTGTCCCTGGACTGTGGGACACACTGGGAACCTCCACCAGGCTGAGGGAGGAGGTTCTACCCTTTGATCAGTGACCACATTTGGAAGGCTTTGTCCAGCTGTGGGTCCTTCCATACATGTGATGACAAACTGCAACGAGTCCAGGTGGGACCGCTGGGTGGGTGGTGCAAGTGGGCTTCTGACCAAGAAAAGAAAGCAAAAAGTTTCTAATGAAGTCTTTCAATGTCTGAAACCTAAGGCAGAAAAACCAAGGGAGTCAGACCCATCCGAGGTGAAAAGACAAGAGGGAGGGTGGAAAAGCTGCAATATGGGAAAACTTGGTTGGAGAATAAAGGAAAAATTCTTCCTCGTGGGGGTGGGGACTCAGTCCTTGGAAATATAAAAACTGGATACCCCCAGAACTCGTTCTTCAGGCTGGAAGATCTTTGCTTGCAAGGACATTACAGGTTCAACTATAAAAACATGGTTTTCATTTTAAAATTCTATCCCTGACAATCCTGACTAGGAACTGCCCAGTCCAACCTTCTCAACACTCAGAAAATCCGTGTGGTGCCCCAAACCAGAGAGCTCATGTGCACATATGATATATTTTATTATTACTACTGTTCTTAAATTGCCCAGGTTCACAGCAGTAGTTAATGAACACGACACTGGTTATTTTACCCTTCTCATTGGTGTTTCTGGGATAAAATATCCATGAACAAGAGACAAATTTAGACAGGCATGTCAAGGAGTTTTGAAATTTATCAGCTGCCTCAATATTTAGAAGTTCCCCATAGCAATGTTGATGTTTTTTTGTTTCAGTTTGTTTTGTTTTAGTTTGGGTTTTGTTTTGGTTTCTGTTTCTGTTTTGGTGGTTTTTGTTTTTGGGTTTTTGTTTGTTTCTTTTTTAAAATACTCTGATTTCAAGTAGTAAATCATGACTGTGATTAAATCTCGTGTGTCCATCCCGTAGCCAGTTGAACTCTTCCAACCCCCTGAACCAGGTTTGATCCTGGGAAGGTGGATTATGGTACTGAGGATGTTTATTTCATTTTTTTTTTTACAGTAAGTGTGAAAGGTCTGACCCAAAGGTCTTGTAACTGTTCATCCAATAGATAAAGATTGAATAAAGTCTGGAAAAAAATGCAAAAAATTAAAAATAAAATTAAGATTTAAAAAAAATATGAAAAAAAAAATGCAAATTTATCTCACCAGCAGAGAGAAAGAAGGTCCAAAGAGACCTGACTTACTGAGTTCAGACGATGGGAGGGGCAAAAGAAAATCTGAATTGATCTAAAACTTGTCCCCAGAGTGTGGTGGCTGTGATGACTCTTCAGTACAACCCTCAAGCCCAGCGTGAGCTGGTGACTGCAGACACAACCACACTGAAATGGGATGAAATGAGATGGTTTGCAAATCTGAAGATAAAAATGGGCAGATGAAAATTCTTTGTCTCTTGGGACCCTGAAGCAAAGGACAGAAGTTCCCTGAAGCGAAGGACAGAAGTTCCCTGGAGACCCAGGTCTGGTCTGAAGCCCATGAATGGGCTTGGTGGGTAAATGGGTCACGGAATCCTCCCAGAAACGTGACGTGGGATGTCAGAACACATCTCAGTGATCCTCCCCAGCCTTAATATTTTCTGTCTCCTGTAACGAGGACGAAACCCCATGTGAATGAACATTTTAATTAGAAGAGAGAGAAGGGATTAAACACTCCTTCCACACTTTGCCCTTGAGTCCCATCAGCAAAACCTCTCAGCAGTGAGATCAGGCTCTGCGAGGGCTCCAGAGGGACAAACCCTCAGGGCAACCTTCCTGCTGCGGTGTTTTGGAAATGTGCCCTATTCTGCATGACTGGGGCTCGGGCTGGGCTGTGCTGAGGAAGCTGAGCCTTCAGAGACCACAAACAGCCACCAAAATCAGTGGTCAGTGGGTCTGTTGAGCCCTGGCTTTGGCTGTGGGGGTGGGAGGGTGGCTGTGGGTGGGTGATGCCCTCGATGCTGTGGGTCAGGAGTCGAACCTGGGCTGGTCAGAGCTGTCACTGTCCCTGAAAGTGTTCAAAAAACATGTGGATGTGGCCCCTGGGGACATGGTTAAGCGGTGACCACAGTGGTGGTGCTGGTTGACAGTTGGACTTGATTATCTTAGGGGTCTTTTCCAACCTTAACGTTCCCATGTTTCTGTGACTCTGGAAGGCAGCTGCACCCCGGCACAACTCAGGGCAGCATCTGGAAGGACATCAGATTGTCCATACTGACCCCTCTTTTTGGTGTTAGATCTAACAAACAGCATTTTAAATGGTGTTTCACAAGGCCTGGGGACCTTCTGGCACTGGGGTCACCACAGACCAGCAGCTCCTGGTGCAGAACTTGCCCCTGTCAGGCGGGAGGATGCAGCAGCTCAGAAGTTGTTTCACCGTGGCTGGGTGAGGATGATGGCAGAGCACTCCCACTTTCCCGACTCCACGGGCTCTCTCTGCCCCTTGTCCTGCCTCCTCACACACTCAGGGATGCTCCATGGGGCTGGACCCCCCTCCAGGCAGCTTCTCTCCCTGTCCTGTGTGTGGGATGGGAGGCGATGTCCCCCGGGGGTCCCTGTGCTGCCCGGGGGCTGCCGAGGGTGCCCCTGGCTGGGGCTGTGCCCCAGGCAGTGCTCAGGAAAGGCACAGGCACGTGCCAGGCACAGGAGGCTCATTTCTCTGCCAAGCTCCAGCGCTCCCTGAACCAGGAGAACTGTTTTGGGGAGAATATTCTTCAATGCATTTGTTTTTCCCGTGGATTTCTCTCCCCACTCGGTGAAGGCCCTGAAGACTTTTGCTGTTTGCAGTTTGCTCTGACAAAATGTTCCAAAGCCTAATCCTGTTGAGGGAAAAATGGTTCCTGGAATTGGTTTTAAATTTGCCACCTGCAATTTTATTTAATGCAGTTTAGTTCTTACATTAAAGAACAGTGAGCTATTACACCTGAGTGTCCTCTTCCAGCCACTCAGGATTCCACAGAGCCCTTCCCCATCCTCCAGTGATCCCTTTTCCAGGCTAGAGAGTCCGGGTTCACCCACATCTTCCCTGCATGGAAATCATTTTATGCTTGTTGGTTGTTTTTGTTTCCTCTTCCTGGTCTTGCCCAGTCCCCGTGGAAGAGTCTGCTTCATCGAGGCTGTCAAATAAAGACCTCTGTGGTTAAAGAGAAAGTAACTGGGAGAGACACAAAACAAACCTGGTAGTTAATGGGGACAATAGCAAAGTCTAAAACTCTTCAGCCCTTAATTGATGGACCATCAGGAAACTCCAGCTCAGCTTTGGAGAGGGTCAGACTGGCCTTTATGGCTGATACAAAGAAGGACTGATGGAGCTGAGGATTTGGGATACCTGAGGGTCCTGTGGGACTTCCAACACCACCCTGAACCCACGGCTGACCCAGCACCTGGGTCACAGCACCTCCTGCGAGCAGCCACTCCGACCCTTTGCTTTGGGCACCTTCACCTGGACAAACCCACCACTTCAGAACTGGGAGAAATCACTGAGAATGCTTTAAATGATACTCCTTATTCATGAAATATTTCCTTTAGTATTGCTTCCTCAGACATAATCCCTGGGTCCCCATCCAAAGACATTTCTGATACTGTTTTCCAGTGGCGCTCCAGTGGCTCACAGTCATGCAGAGAAACAGCCAGGAACCACTTTGGGGACATGACAGGAACTTTTCTGGACTGGTTGTTACCCCACGTGCTCTCTCTGTCCATTGACATCCACTGGATTGAACCAGCAGTTTGTTTTTCTCTAAGGCATCTGCCCAAACATTAGCTGGTTGAATTCTAAAAATCCCAAATGTGGAGAATTCAGGATGTCCCTGATATTTCCTCTGACTTCTTCCTATGGTTAAACATCACCCCTGCAGAACATGTACCTGCTGACATGGGCTCTGAAGCAAACTGCTTTTTGACTGCCACCCTGGCACTGTCTCATCAGGCTGGAAGTGGGTGGAAAGAAAAACTCCCCCAGGGAATTTCCCCTCTCCGTGGGCTGGTTTTGAGCTCTGCAGAGGAATCAGGGAGCAGCTGGGCCAGTCTCCACAGCCTGGATCTAAACATGGAGAGGAATTACAGCAGCTGCTGGGCTTTGGGGGGGCAGGGCTGGGAACGAGGGGAGTGTTTGGGTTTAGTGTGAACAAACATCTCATCCCTTGTGCAGACACACGAGTGAACCTTATGACTGAAACCAGATGCAAAATCATCCCCCCAAGCTGTCTCAGCCTTGGTTCACGTGCCTTTCTGCCTGAGAGCAAGAGCTGCACAGACAGAGGGAATGTGACAGCTCAGGTACCAGGGCAGGTCCAGCCTTGACAGCAGGGGCTCTCTGAGTGCTCCTGGAGACACTCCCTGCCTGTGCTGGCTCTGTGCCCCACACCCCCAGCCCTGCTGGAACAACCACACCGGTGCCAAGGCACAGTGACAGTGGCTCTGGTGCTGGACACTCCCCTGCAGAGCTCCCTCCTGGCAGGGCCCGTGCCCCGTGTCACGGGGGTCCTGCTGTGACACCCACGGCACGGAGAGGGGAGATTGTGTCTGTTCACATCCCCTCCCTCACACAGAGCGGGGAGATTGTGTCTGTTCACATCCCCTCCCTCACACAGAGCAGGGAACTCGTGTCTGTTCACATCCCCTCCCTCACACAGAGCAGGGAACTCGTGTCTGTTCACATCCCCTCCCTCACACAGAGCAGGGAACTCGTGTCTGTTCACATCCCCTCCCTCACACAGCCCCCCAGACCTGCCCTTGGCTTCCCCAGGCTGCCCTGGGCATCAGGGGCACAGCAGAGGGCTGAGGGCTGGCTGGGTGTGAGGAGATGCTGAGCCTCCCTGGGGTCCCTCTCACCTGCAGGTTACAGAAACCCACCTGTGGTGCCTGAGAAGCACCAAATCACAGGAGGGGTTGGGTTGGAAGGGACCTCAAGGATCATCTATTAGGAAAGGGTTCTTCCCCCAGAGGGTGGTTGGGCACAGGAGCAGGCTCCCCAGGGCAGCAGTCACAGCACCAAGAACTCAGGGAGTGTTTGGACAACACTCTCAGGGTACATGGTGGGGTTGTTGGGGTGTCCTGGGCAGGGCCAGGAGTTGTAGTCTATGATCTTTGTGGGTCCCTTGCAACTCAGGATATTCTGTGATTCTATGATCCAGATCCATCCCTCTGCCACGGGCAGGGACACCTTCCATCTGCCCTGGCTTGCTCCAGGAAAATCCCTGATTGCACTTGACACAAGGGAAAAAACCAAATCTCAAAGCAAGACTCATTAACATTGTTCCCAGGCTTTTGTTTTTAAGCACATTCCCATTTTGGAAATCAAGACCTTCACTTTTCCTGGGTGGGAATTGATCCTCTCTATATTGCTCTGTGACCCAAACTGGATTGGGTGGTCCCAGGGTGTGTTTCTCCTCCTGGAGTGACAAGTGCCAGTTGTTCTGCACAGGGACAGTGGGATTTGGGCCAGGCTCAACCCCCCGAGTGCTCGGTGTAACCAGCCCTGGCAGCTGGGCTGGGGCTGGTTCAGCACAACCAGGGGGAGAAGTTCCCTTGCTACGATTGTGTCTGTCAGGAAAGAGGCAGAGCTGGAGCAAACAGGTCCAAGGAGAAAACAGAAGAGCAACTGGACAGTCAGATTGTGGCTAAGAGAGGGGTGAGCTCTCTGAAGCATTTCTTGGGTACAGAAATCCTGCTTCTGGCCACTTTCACTGCTGGTTGTGGCTTTTTGCCTCTCCTGCTGGGTGCAAGCACATCCCCAGGTGAAGTACGGTCCCAAATGGTCAGTATGATGGGGGTGTTTATGATCCAACTTATCTCATAATTACCACAAATTCTGGGAATTAAACCCTCGTTCCCATTTGTCGCTGACCTCTGCAGCGCCCCTGACACCGGGAGCTGTGGGATCGAGGTGACTCACCCCTGCGAACAGGAGCTTCCACAGCAGCAATTATTTCATCCTCACTCATCAGAGGGATGTGGTTTTGCTGGGGGGAGCGATGGATTCAGTGCTAGAAAACGATTCTGGATAATTTTTGCAAAAGCGAATCATTTTAATGCTGGGCCAGTTTTTCCTCCAGCAAACAACCACAATTAATGATGCATTTTTCTGAAAATTGGGGTTCTCTCAGACACCTGACCCTGCCTTTTGTGTTTTTATTTTTCAGACGAGAGATAATTTCTTTCATTAGCCCAAAGGCTGGAGCTGGGAGATAAGTCTTGTGGAAGAACATTCTTTGTATAAAATGTGTAAATAACAGCCTCTGGTGACACTTCACTGCCACTGCTCTCTGATTCATCCCTTGTGCTTTTAGGGGTCCTGGTGGCCCCACAGGGGGCTCAGGAGGGAAAACCTTGTCTGCATGGGGGGTTCTGAGGGGAAAATCTGTGTACAGCCAGTAATCCCAGAGTTATGGAGGCTGGAAAAGCCCTCCCAGCCCATGGATCCCCCCTGTGCCCCATCCCCACCTTGTCCCCAGCCCAGAGCACTGAGTGCCACGGCCAGGCCTTCCTGGGACACCTCCAGGGCTGGGCACTCCAAACCTCCCTGGGCAGCCCCTGCCAAGGCCTCACCACCCTTTCCAGCAGCAAATTCCTCCTCCTGTCCAACCTGAGCCTCCCCTGGCACAGCTGGAGGCCGTTCCCTCTCCTCCTGTCCCTTGTTCCCTGGCAGCAGAGCCCGACCCCCCCCGGCTCCCCCCTCCTGTCAGGGGGTTGCAGAGCCAGAAGGTCCCCCCTGAGCCTCCTTTTCTCCAGGCTGAGCCCCCCCAGCTCCCTCAGCCACTGCTTATATCACTGACTCTCTAATAACACCCAATATTATTGCAATAACATCTCTCTTAGTCAGGTCCCCAGACTGAGCCTGGATGAGACTCACAGGGTGCGAAGTCTGGCTTAAACCCAGGATGTTCATGAAAAACAAACAAAATCCCCCATCTTTAAGTATGTGTTTTGTTTTTTTTTTAAAGCTGAGAAATCCAACCAGCCCACACAATTTGCTGATGAAAATACAGGAAAGGCAAGAGGGTTGGTGGGTCTCCCCCAAGGCCCAAGTATTCATGAACACTGAAATTACACCAGGGAGGTGGAGGAACCTTCTTGTGGAAGGCATTCCTGCCCAGGGCAGGGGGTGGAACAAGATGATCTTTAAGGTCCCTTCCAACCCAAACCCTTCTGGGACTCTGTGGTTCAGGCCCCCGTGTCCCTGTTAGTGAAGATCAACACACCCCAGGAGGAGAAGCTGCCCTAGATGTAGATGAGGAATCTCAGGACACATACAGAACAAATGAGATGTGCAGGGCAGTGGTGGAAAACAAACATCTAACATGAAATTTTCAAAGGAAACATGAAAAGTAGGAATAGAAGGGACCCTGAGGGATCTTGTGGTCCAGCTGCCCCCCTTGAAGGACAACAGCTCACCCAAACCAACCCAGAAGAGTGTTCAGTAAATCTGATCTAATGTTCCTGGTTGGCACCTCTGTACCTCTCCAAAAGCCCCTTGTGCCTGAAAGGAGCCCTTGTGCTGCATTTCCTGGGGGACTTTAATTATTTTGTTCCTAATAGGTCCTTGTGTTACCTCACAGAAGGTGCCCCCACTTGGGTTTGGTGCCATCTGAGCGCTGGAAGGAGACTGGAGTCACACCAAAAACTGTGAATAGTGAGGCAGAATAATAAAGACCACGTCAGTCTGGGACATTCACATGGAATACAGTGATTAAAGGGCAGATCCTTCAGGGAAGATCAGCTCTGCACCGTGACATCAGCAATGTTCACACCCAACGACACCACTGGTTAACACAAGCAGGGGATAACGGCAGCAACACAACCACATCCCTCTTCTTTGGTGATGCAGAATTGATAACTGCGTCTGGAGACAGTCCTTTTCCAGGCAGTTTTGTCTTCACTTTGTGGTGGTTTCATTTAGACTGTTCTGTGCTCCCCTGTTTCCGAAGGTGTGACATGGGACACGTCCCTGGGCAGTCCCAGCTGGGCCCCCGTCCCAGTGCAGTCCCAGCAGGGCCCGTGCCATCCCCTGCTCCTGCCCTGGCAGCCAGACGTGCCGCCCCAGCTGCAGCAGAAATTACAGCTCCTTGGCACAATTTGTTCCTAAGAAATCCGTGGTTGCTGCTGCCATGTGTGCTCCACAAAGACTGGCCTTTCCTGTGTCACTATTTTTCAGGAAATGAATGTTAATCTGACTGGTTCTCTGCCCTTTTCCACCTCTCCCGTGGCAGGCCCTGGGGTTACCTCCCTCCACACTGGTTTTCACTCCCATTTATCTTCTGTTTATCCTCCAGGATCTCTGCCAGCAGCCCTGGGGCTGCTCCTGCCCCTCTCAAAGTGCTCCCAGGGGAATTGTCACCCTGCTCTTACCCTGTCCTGCTCATTTAAAACCATCTGTTTCATTACTTTCTTATTTTTTCCCTATTTCCTCTGATTTCTTACTTGGCTGCTGATGTTTGTTAGACTACTCCAGGAAAAATAATTTATATCTAAAAAGTAAAGCCTCCCATTCCTGGTCACACCATCCATCACTCTCTGTGCCTCCCCAGCATCTGAATACCAAAGCAGCTCGTACATCAATCTGTGCTCACTGAATGCAAATCACCTCCTGCCTTCCCATCCCTTACACTTTTGCTTTCCATGCTCTTGCTGCTTCTTTCTGTAAATCATCACTCCTGTTTTCTTCTCATGCCAGGGATCACTGCAAAGGTGGGGATTTATGCTGATACTTTCTAGTGCTCTTCTTGGTTAGTCATTCCGTTGGTGTGGTTTGGGAAAAAAAACCTGCTGTTTTGATTCCATCTGTAACAAACTGAACGACTTCCTGAAATGTGTCCTCCCAGGCACTGTCTTTGTGTGATCAGAGAATCCTGGAATGGTTTTGGGTGGAACATCCAGTGCCCTGGGCAGGGACACCTTCCACCAGCCCAGGTTGCTCCAAGCCCCGTCCAACCTGACCTTGGGCACTTCCAGGGATGGGGCAACGAGGCATCTCCAGCTCGGTTTTCCCAAGCCCACCTTGCTGAAGTCAAGTGCTTTCAGTTACAAAAACCAGACAAAGAAGAGCAAATAGAAGCCCAAGAGAATGAAGGTCTTTGGCAGGGGAGGTCCTGCTGGGTGGCACTGCTTCTCTCCTTGGAACCACCCCCATGGACACCCCGGAAAATGCAACATTCCTGCTCGAGCCCTGGACAGGTGTCAGAGATCCCAGTGGGGAGAAAGGTTTTTTGGGACAGGGTTGAGACCAAACAGTTTCTCTTCATCTCACCCACCAAGTTCTGCCTCCCTGCTTGCAGTGCCTACTTCCAGTTCTCCCTCCTGTCCTGCTCCATCCGTCATTTCTGTCACAGGAATCAGCCCCAAGTGTTCCCTTTCCCTGTCCCTACCTGGGGCAGGCAGGGCAAACCTCACACCCCCCCCATGGGCTAGGAGACATTTCTGAGACTAAGCCCTGCTCAGTCCTGGGGTACCTTCAGCTTTTGCAGGCAACATACTAAATTGAGAGAGATTAGATTAAATGTAACATATTAAACCTAGAGAGGGAAAGGAAAACCTGCTTCTCTGTTTCATGTAAATGCAAGGAATTAGAGACCGGCTGTGACAGAGGCTGCATCATGAGGAGCATTTAAAAATAAAAACAGTGAGCCAGAAAAGCTTCTGGAAACATCTGCTTTTGATCTAAAAACTCCTGAAAATATTTGAAGTGCCACAAAGCTCTGCAGCCTGGACTTGGCCTGACTGGGGCACCCCCAGCATTGCCCCGATACTGCCACGGGCAGGGTGGGAGCTCCAAAGGTTATTGGGGACACCCTCCTGCTGAGTCACGGGGGGCAGAAAGGACCCCCAGCACCCCCCACAGACCCTCCAAAACCTCCCTAGGACCCTCTGGCTTCCTAAACTCCTTCCCAGACAGGAGTCTGGGTGCAGCTGCATCCAACCCCAGCCCAAGACTTGGTCAATGGTTCATATCCAAAGGATTGTGCAGCTGTGACTGAACCTTTGTACAGCTTTGTCTCACGGGATTAAGGATGGCTAACCAGATATATGTATATAAATAAATTGTTTATCACGATCACAGTTAGACTGAAAGATCTCAATCAGAATTATTTACTACACAATATAGCAGCTACAACTATTTTTAAGCAATATTGGAGCAACTATAATAAAGTTAACGAACCAATTATTAAGCAGAGATTGATATCACTCACCCAGACCAACAACCATGGGCAAATCTCTTTGGCTCAACCTCGAGGGGTGACCTTGATGGGTGTCCTTAGAAGGTACTCTGAGAAAGGCTCAGAAGACCCTCTCATTAAAACTGGGTCTGGGCTTCTATAGGATAAAGCACTGGACTGTCAGTCAGGTGTCCCTGGGCTGTGCCAGCTCAGCAGCTTTAGGTGAAGCATCAGTGCTATCACCTGGGGGGTCCTCTCTCAGGTACTTCACCAGCTCTGCCACACCTTTGCCTCAGGTTGGTTGAATTTTGGGATTGAGGAGCCAGGCTGGTCCAGCTTTACCCAACCCCCAAAGCAGTGACTCTCCTTTTCCATCCCCCACCGACAGCTTTGCAAGCAGGGGAGTGTTCAGGGTGTTCTCCTCCACTCAGGCAGAGCCTCCCACTCTGCTCCACTCCCCCCTTCCTTTCAGAAGCTGCTGAGGTTTTGCTGGAGGTTTGTTTCTGCTTCAGAGGAAGGAAAGCCCCAAATAAGCACAGCAGCACAGAGCTGCTCTGAGGGCTGGAGCCCCTCTGCTCTGAGGGCTGGAGCCCCTCTGCTCTGGAGCCAGGCTGGGAGAGCTGGGGGGTTCACCTGGAGAGGAGAAGGCTCCAGGGAGAGCTGAGAGCCCCTTGCAGGGCCTAAAGGGGCTCCAGGAGAGCTGGAGAGGGACTGGGGACAAGGGCCTGGAGGGATAGGACATAGGGAATGGCTTCCCACTGCCAGAGGGCAGGGATAGGTGGATTCTTCCCTGTGAGGGTGGGGAGGCCCTGGCCCAGGTTGCTCAGAGAAGCTGTGGCTGCCCCTGGATCCCTGGAAGTGTCCAAGGCCAGGCTGGACAGGGCTTGGAGCAACCTGGGCTGGTGGAAGGTGTCCCTGCCCATGGCAGGGGGTGGCACTGGATGGGCTTTGACATCTCTTCCAACCCAAACCATTTGTTATTTTATGACCTTTCCTACCCCCCAGGACAAGCTCCTACATTTACAGATCCCCCCCCCCCCCAGCCCCGCCCCCTTCCTCCCCCCGGGGCACTGCCCTCTCCTCAGCAGAATTTCACATCAGTACAGCAAGGCTGGTCCAGAGCACAACTTTATTATCAGCCCCACTCTTCAGGGAGTCCCAACAGCCCAAAGGACCTGACACCAGAGCTCAGCCAGGCCAGCACAGCCATGGGGTGGGAACAGATGTGCAGGAGCTCCTACATCAGGGCAGAGATTGCTTTGCCCTTCCCAGGATGGCAAGGAAATCCCTGCCCTGGTCAGCTGGAAGCTGCTCACACTCAGCACTCACTGGGGTGTGTGACCAGCTGGGACAGACAGACCCAAGTTAGCTGTGCCAGCTCCTCTTGCAGGGCAGCTGGAGCAGTCCAGGCCATGTCCCTTTAGGAAACAGTCACAGGGACCCCCATCCATGGGATCCATAGCCTCTGGCTGCCTCAGGCAGCAGCACGAGGGCCAGAGGCAGCAGGACCAGGACAGACCATGGCAGAGCACACACAGCGTGGTCACTCTCAGGAGCCACGTCCTCCAGCCCAGCAGGGGAGGATCTCTTTTTCCAAGAGTAGTACTTGGCCACAGCCACGTTGGGGTTCCCCTGGGCAGGGTCAAACCACATCTGGATGCAGTGCCCGCTGCCCCTGCGTGCCGTGGTGTATCTGTACGAGTGGGACCAGATCTTCTCACACAGGTCTTTGGGCTGGGGGAAGACCTCGCTGAAGGGTCTGCACAGGGAGCCCCAGGGACAGCGGTTCCTTCCTGGGGACAGAGCACCACAGGAGGAGAGGTCAGCACGAGCACTGGGCCAACCCTCCCCTGGTGTCCTTTCCCTGCCCACAGCCCCTCATCACACCAGGGCTGAGGGGAGTGGCTTGGCCACCTTCTAGTTGGCAGCCCTGGAACGTGAGGGTGATTTGGGGTCCTGGCAGCAGTGACACCACCAGTGACCCGCCTGGGGGAGCGAGGAGAGGCTCCCCACAGCCCACCAACCTGTTGCCCAGTTCCAGCCCTTGTGCCAGTTCTCCTTGCAGGTGACAGCATCCCTGCAGTCCTGCCACCACTGCTCGCAGTCCTCCTGGCACAGGGGCACGTGGAGAATCCTCTCCCGACGCCAGCTGCTGTCAGCCTGCAAGGGGACAGGACCAAGCAGGCTGGGGAAGGGGCCTGAAAATCAAGGGCAGGATCTGCCCCATCCCAGATCCCCCCCAGCCCTTCCCACTGGGCTCCAGAGCTGATCTCAGAAGTGTTTCAGCCCCTGCAGAGATGTGCCTTGACAAAAGCTCTTCCATCAGTCAGACAGGCCTAAGTAGTGGCCAGAAAAGTCTTTGGAATCTTTCCACCCAGTAGGAAAGGTTGGGACAGCCTAGATTTTTGGAAGGAATTCTTCCCTGGGAGGGTGGTGAGCCCCTGGCCCAGGTTGCCCAGAGAAGCTGTGGCTGCCCCTGGATCCCTGGAAGTGTCCCAGGCCAGGTTGGACAGGGCTTGGAGCAACCTGGGCTGGTGGAAGGTGTCCCTGCCCAGGGCAGGGGTGGCACTGGATGGGCTTTAAGGTCCCTTACAACCCAAACAGTTCCATGACTCCATGATCTGATCCTACCTCGTCGATCCAGGGCCCCAGGTTGGGGGAACACTCGTACAAACACGTGTCCTGGATGAAGTGGCGCTTGCACTTGGGTGGCATCACCCCACAGTGGTTCCAGTTGAAGTTGTACAGGTTGGATTCGTCCTTGTGGGCCTCTGAACTGGTGTTGGCTGTGCAGCAGGCATTGTCCTTCCAGGGAGAACACTGTGACAGAAGGAGGGACAGGCTGTTGGGGAGGGCAGGAGCTCCAGGGGGTCAGAGGATGCTGCAGGTGCTGGTTCCCTGCAGGGCCCCCAGCAAGGAGTCTTCAGCAGCCAGAGGATTTTCTGTCCTCCAGCAAACCCTTGGGCACTTTAGACTGAAGAGTTCTGGGCTGGAGCCCTGGAGGAAGAGCAGGAGGTCAGAGCCTCACCAGGAATGAGTCCCACCCTGAGGAAGAGGAGCAAACCCCTTCTCCTGCACCCCAACTTGCTCTTAGCCCCATCTCTGCCAAGGGCCTGGGGCAGAGCAAGGAGAGTCTCCAACACCAAGAGGGAGCAGAGGAGAGTCTTCCCTTTCCATGGGGAAAAGCTCGAGGGTACCTGAGCTTTGGGAAGGGGAGATGTCCTGGTTAAAGAGGGGTGACACTGAGCTGACAGCTCCTCACACCACTGCCCCTGCCCTGGCCATTTGCTGGAAGAAGGCAGCAAACAAACAGGTCTCATACCCAGCGTGGGCTTTCTCCCTCAGGCAAGGAGCAGCCAAGCCCAAAGCAGCCCCCAGCATCTGGGGAGGTGGGTACAGGGGAGCCCAGACAGCCCCACGCAGCCCCCCCCAGCTCATACCTGGTGGTGCAGCTTCCCCTCGGGGCCAGGCTCGCTCTTGTGGTGCTTGGCGTCCATGCACACGTTCAGCAGCGGGTCCCTCGCCGGCAGCACCGCCCCGGCTGCCAACAGCACCAGCAGCACCGGCAGCACCGGCAGCACCGGCCCCGCTGCCATGGCACGGCCAGCCCGGGGACCGGGCACAGGGGACAGGGACAATCGGGAGGGGCTGCGGGACAGGGACAGCTCGGGGACCGGGACTGCGGGACAGGGACAATCGGGAGGGGCTGTGGGGACAGGGACAGCCCGGGGACCGGGCAGAGGGGACAGGGGCAATCGGGGACCGGGCAGAGGGGACAGGGACACTCGGGAGGGGCCGGGCACTGGCAGCAGCTCGGGAGGTGCTGCGGGGGCCGGGCACTCCCGGGATGTGCCAGCGGCTCACGGCACCAAGGACACAAGCACAGCCTCCCCCGGGCAGGGCTGCAAGGTCAGACACGTTATCACCGGGACAGCGTCGGGAAGAACACCCTGGGATTGATCAACACCCCTGAGGGGAGCGGGGTCCTGTGTGAGACCTGCTCAGACTGGGGTCCTTTGCCACCCCACTGCTTCAGAGGGACCTTCCAGACCCCAAACCTTTGAACCAAGGCAGGGGTAGGTCAGGGATCCCTAGAGAGTGTTCAGGGGGGGCAGGAAAATGCACAGACACCTTGGGTGGACCATGAGCTGCAGGAGCCCCACCTTGTCCTCAGGCATATGTCAAGACAGAAAAGCTTTTTTTTTTTTGTTTTATCTGTGTCTGGGACTTTGGAGACCCTCTCCTGAGGGGAGGGTTCCCTCTCCAGGGGATACCTGAATCATAGAATCCCAGAATGGTTTGGGATGGAAGGGACTTTAAAGCTCAGCTCATCCCACCCCCTGCCACAGGCAGGGACACCTTCCAGTAGCCCAGGTTGCTCCAAGCCCCATCCAACCTGGCCTGACTTGAGCAATAAAAGACATTTCACACCATCATGCCTTGGGATGATGCCTCTGCCTGCCTGGGACAAATTTTATCATAATTTACTAAAAAAGCCCCAAACAACCAAAAAACCCAAATGGCCAGCAACAAGACCCAAACAAGCAAATTCCCTGCCATTCCTCATCAATACAGCACAAGGGTCTAAACCAACTGCCTTTTAAGAGGGATTTTGCAAATCACAGGAGCATAACAAAGCCATTACAGCACTAAAATAGCACAAAAGTCCCCAGAAGAAGCAGTTACAGACCTGAGGAAGCAGACACAGAAATCTGAGAACTGGGAAGTACCACCTTGTGTCATAACTACACTCATATATGTAAAACCAAGTCTCCCCTCAAAAAAAAAAAAAAAAAAAAAAAAAAAAAAAATTAACCTTACCAGCCCTGAGAGCTTCTAAACCTACTGCAACACCTTAAAAACACTCAGCTCAACACCTTCCTGGGGGCAGCTTTAATAGGAAGGCTCCTGGTAGCTCTTGGGAGGAACCTCTGCCTGTGTTTAGGGAGGTTTCACTCCTGCCAGCCTTTGTTTCTGCAGAGGTGGATGTTTTGTTGTTTTGTTATAACCAGCTCATCTGGCCTCTTTCCCAGGCAGAACCTCTTGCCTGGGAGACACTTGGGTGTTTGGTTCCAAAATCAGGTCTCTGCTCAGCCTTGGCCCTTCATAACAATCCCCATTTCCTCTACTGGCCCTACACCAGGCAGAAGAGCCAGGCAGGGACTGACCCAGGGTTTGTAATAAATAGTGGAATAAACCCAAAAGGCAGCAAATGACATGCAGGAATAATGCTGCTGCCTCAGAAGGAAGAACAACAGCAATTCCCAACACAAACGAGAAATGCAGGTGCTGAGGGGAGCAGTGCAGCTCCTTGTAACACCTGAGCACAGACATTGCTGCCAAAAGCTTCCCCAGAGCCCATGAGAGCCCTGACTCTCAGCACAGGCTCAGAGTCTTCCTCCTAGGGCAGCTTTTGGGGCTGTTTTGCTGTTCTCATCACTCACATTGCTGATGTTTTGGTGATGAACCACTTGCCTAGGGAGCAAATCTTCCTAAATTTCATGTGTGAGCACTTTAGGCTCTGGGAGATCCCAGGATCACTGGGGCTGGAAAAGCCCTCCCAGCCCATGGATCCCCCCTGTGCCCCATCCCCACCTTGTCCCCCAGCCCAGAGCACTGAGTGCCACGGCCAGGCCTTCCTGGGGCACCTCCAGGGCTGGGCACTCCAAACCTCCCTGGGCAGCCCCTGCCAAGGCCTCACCACCCTTTCCAGCAGGAAATTCCTCCTCCTGTCCCACCTGAGCCTCCCCTGGCACAGCCTGAGGCCGTTCCCTCTCCTCCTGTCCCTTGTTCCCTGGCAGCGGAGCCCGACCCCCCCCGCCTCCCCCCTCCTGTCAGGTAGAAAAGAACCTCGTGCTTCTCCCCCTCACACTGGAGCTGTCACTGAGCAGATCTTCCCTTCTCGCCTCTGACCTCCCTCTCCTCTGCTCCCTCCTCCCCCTCCAGATGAGTGTTTCCCCCAGGTGCAGGACTGGGGTGGTCTCAGATGCCCTGAGCTGTCCTGGCTCTTTCCTGCTCCTTGCCTGGGAATTTCTAATATCTGGTTTGTTTTTGGAACTGCTGATCACTGAACTGTGTTGTAACACTGTCAGAGCAGTGACAGCTTGTTCCTGAGAGATAATTTTCAGCCACCAGCCTGTCATCTTCCATGTGACGTGCCCCGTGCTCTCCCCAGCACATCGCTGCCTGTTCATCTCAGCTGCTTTTGCAGTAAAATCTCCTGGTTTGTTGTTGAGTGACTCAGTCGTACCAGGTGTCACATCCCACTCCCACGTGGAAAGGAGCACCCAAGAGTCGCAGATGCCCGTGGTGAAACAAGGATGGCAAAAGCCAGAAGGGTCCAAAAAACAAAGCTCTCCAAGTTTAATTGGCCAACTCCACCCTCCGTGTGGAAATTGGGGCATGTTTTGGCCTCTCTTTCTAATGGTGAGAGAAACAGAAGAACAGAAAGAAAGAGGGAAGAAGGAGAGTGTGAAAGAGAGCTTGGATAGGAGAGGAAAGGGGATCACCCGTCCTGGCTCCAGCACTGGTCTGACCAACAGGGTGTTCAGGGTCCTGGGGTCCCCCTGCCCAGGCTTTGGGGGGCACCTTTTTGTAGGGAAGTTCCCCCCCCTCCCCCCAGGATCAGGTTTCTTGCTCTTTAGGTAAACGGGTGAGCAGGTGCAGTCCATTCTTCTGGACCTTTCTGGGAATGGCTCGAGGGGTTTTGAGGGTCTTTTGGAGGTCTTGATCCCCCTCTACCAGACTGACCCTCAGCTGACAGTTCGTGCCCCCTCTGTGACCCCCTTCCTGCGCTGGTGCTGTCCTTTGTGTTGTGGGGTCACCACGGACAGGAACAGGGAAGTTGGCCCCAAAAAGGTGCTGTCCCAGAAAGGTGCTGCCCCACCCTGGTACAGCCCCTTCCCGGGCACACCCTGGTGGCCACACCCTGGTGGCCACACCCCGGTCCAACTCTCTTGCTTGAGTGGCCATCGGAGTTGGAGGCACAGCAACACGTTAACTCCTTCCTGCCCGGGCTGCTGCACTGTGGTCTGCTGCAGATTTTTACAGCTGGTCCTGAAGGGATTTAATATTATCAGAAACTTGGTTGACTTGATGTTTTCCTCTCCCTTTCCCAGACAAAATTTGTTGCAAAGCAGAAATCAGAGAACCACAGAAGTTTTGGGTTGGTGGGCACCTTAAAGGTCATTGCCCACCCCCATGCTCTGCCACACCTTCCACTGGCCCAGGTTGCTCCAAGTCCCATCCAGCCTGGCCTTGGACACTTCCAGGGATGGGGCTGATCCAAGTGTGTGTGGATTCAGCCCTTTGTTCCGTTTCCTGTGACCTTGTCCCACACAGACACCGTGTTTGTGGTTGTGCAGATCCCCCCATCTCTCCAAAAAGCCTCTCAGGGTGTCCCATGGGAACGTGCAGACCTTGTCCTTGCAGGGAGGGCTCAGTGCTGCTGGAGATGGCAGATCCCACCAGGGAGGGGTTAGGGGGTCCCACGTGGCTCCCCACTGCCACAGAGGCCACAGGGGTTGTTATGGTCAGAATCATTAATGAGCAAAAAAGCAAAGGTACTGTGTGTATAAAGGCAAGAATTAATTGTTGGTGTCATTGACAGCAGGCCAACACTAAAGTCAGTGTGAGTCCAGAGCCAGTTATTGCAGAAAAAAGAGCTAAATTAATATTTCTCTACAGAAAATAGTAGTAATAATAATAATAAATTAAGATTATGATACACAC
>NW_020885064.1:251079-256415 GCF_003945725.1 Corapipo altera | reverse complement strand
CCCTCCTCCCCCTCCAGATGAGTGTTTCCCCCAGGTGCAGGACTGGGGTGGTCTCAGATGCCCTGAGCTGTCCTGGCTCTTTCCTGCTCCTTGCCTGGGAATTTCTAATATCTGGTTTGTTTTTGGAACTGCTGATCACTGAACTGTGTTGTAACACTGTCAGAGCAGTGACAGCTTGTTCCTGAGAGATAATTTTCAGCCACCAGCCTGTCATCTTCCATGTGACGTGCCCCGTGCTCTCCCCAGCACATCGCTGCCTGTTCATCTCAGCTGCTTTTGCAGTAAAATCTCCTGGTTTGTTGTTGAGTGACTCAGTTGTACCAGGTGTCACATCCCACTCCCACGTGGAAAGGAGCACCCAAGAGTCACAGATGCCCGTGGTTAAACAAGGATGGCAAAAGCCAGAAGGGTCCAAAAAACAAAGCTCTCCAAGTTTAATTGGCCAACTCCACCCTCCGTGTGGAAATTGGGGCATGTTTTGGCCTCTCTTTCTAATGGTGAGAGAAACAGAAGAGTAGAAAGAAAGAGGGAAGAAGGAGAGTGTGAAAGAGAGCTTGGATAGGAGAGGAAAGGGGATCACCCGTCCTGGCTCCAGCACTGGTCTGACCAACAGGGTGTTCAGGGTCCTGGGGTCCCCCTGCCCAGGCTTTGGGGGGCACCTTTTTGTAGGGAAGTTCCCCCCCCCCCCCCCCGGAACCAGGCTCCTTGCTCTTTAGGTAGACGGGTGAGCAGGTGCAGTCCATTCTTCTGGACCTTTCTGGGAATGGCTCGAGGGGTTTTGAGGGTCTTTTGGAGGTCTTGATCCCCCTCTACCAGACTGACCCTCAGCTGACAGTTCGTGCCCCCTCTGTGACCCCCTTCCTGCGCTGGTGCTGTCCTTTGTGTTGTGGGGTCACCACGGACAGGAACAGGGAAGTTGGCCCCAAAAAGGTGCTGTCCCAGAAAGGTGCTGCCCCACCCTGGTACAGCCCCTTCCCGGGCACACCCTGGTGGCCACACCCTGGTGGCCACACCCCGGTCCAACTCTCTTGCTTGAGTGGCCATCGGAGTTGGAGGCACAGCAACACGTTAACTCCTTCCTGCCCGGGCTGCTGCACTGTGGTCTGCTGCAGATTTTTACAGCTGGTCCTGAAGGGGTTTAATATTATCAGAAACTTGGTTGACTTGATGTTTTCCTCTCCCTTTCCCAGACAAAATTTGTTGCAAAGCAGAAATCAGAGAACCACAGAAGTTTTGGGTTGGTGGGCACCTTAAAGGTCATTGCCCACCCCCATGCTCTGCCACACCTTCCACTGGCCCAGGTTGCTCCAAGTCCCATCCAGCCTGGCCTTGGACACTTCCAGGGATGGGGCTGATCCAAGTGTGTGTGGATTCAGCCCTTTGTTCCGTTTCCTGTGACCTTGTCCCACACAGACACCGTGTTTGTGGTTGTGCAGATCCCCCCATCTCTCCAAAAAGCCTCTCAGGGTGTCCCATGGGAACGTGCAGACCTTGTCCTTGCAGGGAGGGCTCAGTGCTGCTGGAGATGGCAGATCCCACCAGGGGGGGCTGAGGGGGTCCCACGTGGTTCCCCACTGCCACAGAGGCCACAGGGGTTGTTATGGTCAGAATCATTAATGAGCAAAAAAGCAAAGGTACTGTGTGTATAAAGGCAAGAATTAATTGTTGGTGTCATTGACAGCAGGCCAACACTAAAGTCAGTGTGAGTCCAGAGCCAGTTATTGCAGAAAAAAGAGCTAAATTAATATTTCTCTATAGAAAATAGTAGTAATAATAATAATAAATTAAGATTATGATACACACTCTTCCCAATTTCTACCTCTTTGCTGGGGTCACCCTTTCCCTACTCCTTGGGGTCCTGAGCTTGGTGACTTCTGTTTGGTGGTGGATGATACACAGAGCCACAAAAACCTGGAGTCCTTCACAGGGAGTCGTGATGTTGTTGTTTGTGGCTTCTTCTGCCTCCCTCTAGGGCCCACTTTGTGTCTGTTTTACCTTTGATAATGTGCTTCTACACCTTGCTTTCCCCTCGCTGCTCTGCAAGCCCACAATACTGACATTTCCTGGATCTGATGCATTTTTTCTTGTCAGATGCTTGTTCTTTGCTCTCCTTGCCACCCCCGAGGCATTTTTGCCCCACTCTGAGCTTGTATTTCCTTAACTGACTATTCCAGAGTTGTTTTATAGCCATGAGTTATATATAGTTGTATAAGTTACACACACACACACACACATATATATATTATATTTATACAAGCAGTACCAGCCTGTGCCTGTCTCTCATTACCTCATGCCTGTGCCCCTTTGTGTCACACCCGTGTCCCCCCTCCTTGAGGCCCTGCCATCCTGCCAGGTGTGTATTTCCCAGGGGTGTTGAAGGCATAAATATGTCCCTCAGCACCGAGTTTTGCTGTTCTCTGCGTGAAACCAAAGCCACGTTTGCACCACGCAGTGAGGAGCAAAGAGCCACTGCCACAGGCTGAATAAAAGTTGCCTTTGCTGTTAAATGTGGTAAAGACAAAGGCCCAGGACAAGTCCAAAGAGAGCAAAGCTGGTGTGGCTCAGTCCCTAGTCCTTGCAAACTCAGTACAGAGCCCGTGGCCAGCGGTGGCCGTGCCATGGCCCCGGGGTGGGGGGTCACTGTGCAGGATCCCTGTCACAGCTCATGCTGGGGACACAGAACCACAGGGATGGAATCCTTTGGCTTGGGAGAGACCTTAGAGCCCATCCAGTTCCACCCCCTGCCATGGGCAGGGACACTTTCCACCAGAAGAAAATAAAATTCCAGAAAACAAACAGAGGAGCAAACAAACCCCTTTGCTCTCTGTAAATCAGACTCCCAGCTGACACGGGGAGGGTGTTTCCCTGAGGCTTTTGCTGATTGCAGCTCCCAGGGGGAGGCTGGAAGTGGCACCAAGGCTTTTTGAGCGGGCTGAGAGAGTGGGGTAGCAGACAGAGATGTCTGGGTGTTGATAATCTTCCTGCAATCAGAACACTTTGAGGACTGGGAGACGTGAGGTAGCTTAGAAAGTCAATCCCACAGAATTCAAACACTCGGCTGAGTCACAACAGCCTGTTGTTATCATTAACAATAATTAGCAGGAATGAAACAGCACTTGGGGACAGACTGTGCAGTTGCCTTGGGGCTGAGCAGATTTTGGGTTAAATTTCATTGTAATTGGTGCTTCTATTCCATATGAGAACTGTCTGGCCAGAAAGGAGAATTGGAAAAGGGTTTGGGGCCCTGCTGGGTGTGAGTGACCCCAACTTCAGGAGACCTTGCAGTGAAGGTGGTTGGTGGTGGGTAATCAGGGTGCTGGGTCTTTGGGGTGCTGGGTCTCAGGGGTGCTGGGTCTTTGGGGTGCTGGTCTTTGGGGGTGCTGGGTCTCAGGGGTACTGGGGTTCTCAGGCTGTGTAGGGTAGTGGTTCCCCAACAGTCCTGCACTGGTGAGAACATGTCTGGGCACTGGGTCCAGTCTGGGTCTCCCAGCAGAACAGACACTGAGGGGCTGGAGGTGCTGCAGTGGGGGCTGTGTGGGTTTTAGCACCAATCCATCTTCTTTGTCCTCAGGGAGATGTATTTCATCCCCACTTTCTCCACCATTGAGGGCCAGGGCCTTGAACACCTGCACCTGCCACACCTGTGCTGTGCAATATCCAGCACCACAGTGACCAGCCTGTCCATCGTTCACAAATTTAGGAAAAATGCTTCTCCCACTGTTCACACTCTCATGGCCACCATCTGCTGCTGGTCCCCCCATGATGAACCCCACTGTGTGCAGAGCAGAACCCAAATGGGTCAGCACCAGACCACCAGAAAGCTGCAGGTATCCAGATGTGACTCCACAATCGTGGTGGGGGCTGGATCAGAGCTGGGGGGTCTGTCACGGTGGCACATGTGGGTGGGCAGAGGCTCACAGGGGGTGGGGGGGTCCCACAGCTCAGAAAGGCAATGGGAACAACATTAAAAATTCATCACCTGGTGCCAACTGGAGTAACTGCAAAGACTTGGGCAATAAAATTCCACTTGAGGGGTGTGAACTCTCATGATGGTCTTTAAGGTCACTCCCAACCCAAACTATCCATGACTCCATGACTCTGTGTGTGCCATTCTTATGGTCAGATGCAGATTTGTGCATCACATGCCTAAGATGTTATTAATTAGGAGAAATGCCCATACCCTGAGTGATGTCACCACATTCATATTTGAACCAAACGTAATTTCCTCTATTGATTTTCCCCTCACAAAAATATCTAGTGGAGAACAAGGCTGTGCCCGCTGTCTTTGCTAAAAAAAGAATTAATAAATGCCTCAATAAAGTCTCAAATGCTGCAGCAGAGTGCTGGATATCCACTGCTCCTGTGCCAGGGAGATCAGCATTTTCCATCAGTAATTAGGGAGCAGAGCTGCAGGGATCACAGGGACCAGGCAGGGGTTATCAGAGAGAACAGTTATTCTTGGGGGAACAAAGGAGAGTTAAAGTTTAACCAGCAAAGCAAAAGCAGCTTTCAGAGATCAGCAGTTTTAGGGACCAGGTCTGTGGGTTGCAGAGGAGCTGACAAGGGAGGGAGGTCCTTGAGGTGGGGTTCCTGCTGGATGAGTCATATCAGACAGACTGGATAAGCTGTGAGACCCACCATGAGATAGGTTTGCCATAGGTCTGTCCTGGGTTTGAGGCACAAATGTAAAGGCACATGACAGAATCATGGAATCATAGAATCATGGAGTGGTTTGGGTTGGAAGGGACCTTAAAGCCCATCCAGTGCCACCCCAGCCATGGGCAGGGACACCTTCCACCAGCCCAGGTTGCTCCAAGCCCGTCCAGCCTGGCCTTGGACACTTCCAGGGATCCAGGGGCAGCCACAGCTTCTCTGGGCAATCTGGGCCAGGGCCTCCCCACCCTCACAGGGAAGAATTCCTTCCCTATATCCCATCTAACCCTGCCCTCTGGTAGTGTGAAACCATTCCCCCTTGTCCTGTCACTCCAGGCCCTTGTAAATAATCTCTCTCCATCTTGGAGGTCTTTTCCAGCTTTAATGATTCCATGATCTGGGGTCACGGAGGTGACACTCTTTATACAGCCCCTCCCTGGATCCCCATGGGGCTCCAGCCAGGAGCAGCAGAGTGACAAATGGAATGACAAATTTACCAAATTCCTGTGGTTTGGAGCAGGACTCCTCTGTGTGAGCTGCCTGGGGCATCCCTGAGGTTCCGGCGTGGGATGGAGCTCAGGCAGCCCCTGGAGCTGCCCCGTGGGATGGAGCTCAGGCAGCCCCTGGAGCTGCCCTGTGGGATGGAGCTCAGGCAGCCCTGGAGCTGCCCCGTGGGATGGAGC
>NW_020885064.1:237634-251069 GCF_003945725.1 Corapipo altera | reverse complement strand
GTGGGATGGAGCTCAGGCAGCCCTGGAGCTGCCCCGTGGGATGGAGCTCAGGCAGCCTCTGGAGCTGCCCCGTGGGATGGAGCTCAGGCAGCCCCTGGAGCTGCCCCGTGGGATGGAGCTCAGGCAGCCCCTGGAGCTGCCCCTGTGCCCTCTCACGGGCTCGGGCTGAGGGGGGATGGCCACGGACACACGGGTGGTGATGTGACCTCCAGCCACCCCTACGGAGGTGACACAGGACCTGCTGCCAGGGCTGGCCCTGCTCTGCTGCCTCTGTGGGTGCTCAGGCACTGTTGCTCCTGCCCTGCGGGCACCAATGCACCAAGTGTGTCCGTCCTCTGTGCCCGGCCCGAGGGCTCGGCACCGGGCTGTGCCCTGGCAGGGATCTGTGGGGGCATGAAAGGAAAATCCAGCATGAACAAAGAGTGGGAGTAATCAGCGTTTGTATGGGATGGAGATTAATTAAAGGATGAAGGAAGTCAGATCCGGGTACCTAAATAAAGCACTAAATCAAGACTTGGAGCTGAGATAAACCCAGACGGACTGACTGCAGCCAGGTATTTTCCCAAGCAATGGGTGCATTTGGCACGGGGTAACCTGTATGACTCCACGGATCTGTGGTCCCCAAAGAGGAGATGTGTCCTCTCCTTGGTTATCTGGGAGTTCCCATCGGTGGGCTGAGGCCGCGGGGCTCTGGGGCTGACAGGGACTGGAGCACCCCGGACCGGCATTTGCATCCCGAGTGCACCTCCTGCATCCGCAACCCGCATCCCGCATCGGCGTCCTGCATCCCACATCCGCATTCCACATCCATGTCCCGCTGCCCACATCCGCATCCCATATCCCGCATCCCCGTCCCGCTGCCCACATCCCATCCCGCATCCCGCATCCCCGTCCCGCTGCCCACATCCCATCCCGCATCCCCGTCCCGCTCCCCCAGCCTCCCCCGCGTCCCGCCGCACCCCGGCAGAGGGAACCATCGAGCCGCGCTCCGCGCCCGCGGGGCCCGGCCCGGGCTGGGCAGGGACGGCGAAGGGGAGTGGGACACTGCAGGGTCACATCTCCCCGCTCGGGGGACGACACGGCCCCGGCTCCGGCCGCGCGGGTGCCCCCGGGGCTCCCCACTTGCCCTCGGGGCTCCCCGGTGGCTCCGGGACGGCTCAGCCCAGCCCGCCGAGCGCCAACACGGGAGCTGCTGCTCCAGGAGCTCGGCCCGGCGCTGTCCATCCCAGCCTGGCCACCCGCAGGTCTCTGGGAAAGGGTCTGAGCATGGGGAAAACCCACGGCGGTGCTTCTGACACCAAAGAGCCGGGGGCTCCTCAGCCGGAGGCTGCTTTGGGATCCGGGGGTGACTCCCGTGGGTTTAATGTGGATTTAATCATCTCACTGATTTTTGTGCCTGTGGAAGCTTTTGCCTCCCACAGCGTGTCCCTGAGGGAGGGGGTCTGAGGAGAGCTCTGAGGGGGAGGACAGGAGGACTCACCTTGGGCAAGGCTCTGCCAGGAGCTCTCGGGCAGAGGCTCTCTGAGATGTGGCACCTGGGGACATGGTTTAGTGATGGCCCTGGTAGTGCAGGGGGTTGGAATGAGGCCATCTTTAAGGCCATCTTTAAGGTCCCTCCCAACCCAAACCAGTCTGTGGTTCTGTGAGTCCAAGTCTAAATGAGCCAGTGTGAGGAGGCTGAGCTGCAGTTCCTTGTGGAAGCTCCAGCAGCCTAATTAGTGCCTGCTAATTCTGGAATGACAGTCGTTTCCAGAAAGCTGGTGGTGCAGCCCGAGCCAGGCAAAATGCTCCAGGTGAAACAGATTGAAACTAGGGAGGAAAACCCTTGTGTTTTAGAGGGAAACAACACCTTTGGCTGAGCCCAAAAACCAGTCCCTTGGCAGACCCAGGAGCCACTTCTATTGTCAGCCCCTGTTTGGGGACACCAGCCCAGCTGTGGAGGGTGACCCTGCCAGACCCAGACCCAGACCCCTCACCTCCTGCTCACCCTCATCCTCCACCTCAGCTACAATGGCCCAAGTCTGCATGGCTGGTGGCCAGCCTGGACTCCTTGGGGCCTCATGTGGTCCTGGGTGGCAAAAGGACAGGCACAGAGAGCAGTGCCTGCCCTGTCCCCCCTCCCACTCCAGCCCTGCTCACATGGGCATGGCCAGCACCCCTCAGCCCTGTTCCTCCTTGGTGGATGGTCAGGACAGCACATGACCCTCACGTACTTGGTGCAGTTCACTCTTGTGTCCGTGAGTGCCTCGGACCCCAGAGCAGACCATGAGCCTCTCCAGATCCATGTCCGGACCCCGGGCCCCGTTTGCCCATTTCCAGCTCCAGAACTGGGGATTGCAAGGCTCTGATCTCCTCCCAGTCATCAGTCAGTCCAGTTGTTCCATGGACTGACCTGGGCCTGCTCAAAGCTGCCCACTTTAATGTGTGGGAAGTTTCTCTAGTCCTTGAGAAGCTCTTTAACAACCATCCCCTACATTACACAGAGGGGAAGGAGGAGGAATAAGTCATGTTCAGGCACCAGCATCTGACAGGACCAGTTAAAACAGCACAGTTCCAGTTCAGTCTCCACCCTGAGAGACAGGAACTGTCAGGGTTAATTTTTGATTGCTCTAAATTTCTGCTGTGCCCCATCTCTTCCTCCCAAGCTCTGCCTGTGCTTTTCACAGCCCATGCTGGATGCTGGGGGGGTTGAACTGGGGCACTGCCTTATCTCAGCCACCTTTTGTGCCACAAGCCAGCAGCTCCCCAGTTTCCCACCGCAGCACGTGCTGGGGCAGGGCAGAGTCACTGCTGAAAGGGGCAGGACATGAGCTGGGGCTGGGCTGGCACAATCACAGAGGCACAGAATCACTAACTGGCTTTGGGAGCAGAGATGGACTGAACTGGGGAGGGAAGGGGTTCCCTGGAGCAGCGTGGCTGTGGCAGTGCAGAATGAGGTGTTTGTGGGGCAGGGATCTGTGGGGTGGTGGGTGCAGGTGCTTTCCACCCCTGGCTGGTGTGCAAACGGGAGGGCAAAGCCCTGGGGAGCCGCTGTGCTGTGGCTCTGGCCTCGTGTTGGGGACACATCTGGAACAGAGGGGGGATAAATCGAACCTTGAACGGGGGGGTGCAGCTCATCCCCCCCTCCCCCCAGCTCTGCTCTGCACCCTCTGCCCCTCATCACACCGGGCACCAAACCTGGGTTGTATTTCTGGGAATGGCTTTGGATTAAGCCTCGGATTAGCAGAGGTCAGCACCAAACCCAGCCTGGCTGGAAAATCCACACCCGGGCTGGGGACGGGCTTGGGGCAGCCAAATCCCAGCACCTCCCTTGGAAATGCCAGTCCCCGATGGGATGAGGAGCCCTGGTACCACCGGGCACCCCCGCGGGTGCCTCAGTGTTCCCTTTCCCCCCGCCCCGCTCCGGCCGCGCTCGCGTTTCCCCGACACCAGAGGGAGCTGGAACCCCCCCACGGCTCCGGGTTTGTCCCCGGCCGAGCCCCACCGGCCCCGGGGTCCCGGGGTGCGGGGGCTGCGGTGGCAGAGCCGGTGCCGCTGCCACCACCCCCGGGCAGAGCCGCCCGCCCGGCTCGCCCGGCGCTCCCGGGAGGGGCAGTCCCGGGGCAACCAACCGGGACTGCCCCAGTGACTCCTGCTTTTCAACCCCCACCTTCCTTAAATCTGTGCTTCGATTTCCCTGCCTGCAGAAAGCTTGGAAAAAGTGGGTTTGCTGCCACTTGCATCTGTCCCAAGGGCTGTTGGTCCTTTTGCCTCATCCCAAGGCTCTGTCGATCCTTTTGCATCCCCCGAGGGTCTGTGGTCCCCTGTGCATGAACCAGGACAGAGGCTGCCCCGGGGAGTTGCCACATTCTAGACAGGAAGGAAAAGGCACTTCCTAGAGTAGGGATGATGCCACTGGATCCTCACTCAGTGCCCGTTTGGAAGGGGCTCCTGAGGACTGCAAGTTCCTCAGATGACAGGTGTTCCAGGGTACATCTTGTGCCCCAGGAGCTCAGGCTGGATGGCTTCATGCTTCCCAACACAAACTGTTTTCCCTATGGATCATCTCAAACCACAGTTACCCAAAAGCTCCTCAGTCCCTGTGGGAGAGGCCAGGTTTGGAGCACAGGAGGAGGCTGCCCGGACCACAGCCAGCTCAGCACCCACCCCCTGGCACTGGGCTTGGTTGGTCAAGAGGGCATTACACCCCCACCCCCAGAGTGGCTGGGCATCAATATCCAGCTGGAATGTGAATGAAAGGCTGGCTAAGGCCAGGTTGGATGGGGCTTCGAGCAACCTGGTCTTGTGGAAGGTGTCCCTGCCCATGGCAGGAGGGTGGCACTGGGTGGGCTTTTAAGGTCCCTTCTAATAATTTTAAGGAATTCTATTAATTCTAAGGAAGATTATACCTTGTTGTGTCCTTGCTCTGGTAGGAGCAGAGCATGGTACAGCAAACACAGACTCACAGAATGTGCTGAGTTGGAAGGGACCCACCAGGAGGGGGGATCCTGCCTGCCATGAGCATCTCATGGCACTTTGGGAGTGCAGCCACTTTGTGCCTCAGTTTTTCCCCAGGGACCTCTGCCTGTGGCCAGTGCAAGGGGTGCAGGGGAGCCAGGGAGAAGGATCCCCTTGGAGCTGTTTTCTGGGACAGGGACAAGGTGTGAGCAGCTGGGACATTTCATCCCCCCCAATCCCCAGGACTTGCAGCAGGGCAAGGGGGGAGGATGAAGAACTGGGGCTGGATACCAGGACACGTCCCACCGTCCCCTTGGGAATATGAGTGTCCTGAGCCTGCCACAGGCTCTGCCCCACAGGTGGAGGGGGTCCTGAAGCCCTCATTGCCACAGGGGTGAGCAGCCCGTGCTGTGTAATCCAGGGCCGCCCTCCTGATTCTGCTGGGGAAAATAAATAATCAATAAAGGAACCTGGCAGCTTTCCCGCGGGTGCCACCGCCTCAGCAGAGACATTTGCTGAGTCAGAATCTGACACAGCAGAAAGGGGCACGGTCCCGGGGCCGGGGGTGCCTTATCGCTGCCCCCCGGCCCCTGTTTGTGCTGTCCCGTTATCGCCCCGGCACAGCACCCAGCCGGGCCCGGAGCCGTGACTCAGCACTGCCCCCCCCCCGGCCTCTGCAAACTCATCACACCCAGGGAGGGATGGGACGGCCCATAAACATCCCACTGCAGAGAACAGGCTTGAGCCTGGAACTGGGAGTGGAATGAGACCCCTAATCCTGACCCTAATCCTGACCCTGACCCTGATCCTAACCCTGATCCTGATCCTGACCCTGACTCTAAGATTGCCCCTGTCCCTGCCATTGCCCCAGGTGCCTGGTGTAAACTCATCACATGCAATTTTGTCATGGGAGAGCCCATAAACATCCCACTGCAGAGAAGGGGCTTGAGTCCCGGGCATGGAATTGAGACCCCCTAACTCTAACCCTAAACCTAAGCCTAGGCCTAACCCTGACCCTGATCCTAACTGTGACTCAATGTCCCACTGCAGAGAACAGGTTTGAGTCCTGGACATGGGAGTGGGACCACCTAAATCTAACCCTGACCCCAACCCTAACCCTGACCCTGGTCTCAGAGCTCCCTTCCTGCCAGTGTGTCTGAAGAGGACGCTCAAAACCAAGTGTCCCTTCAGATGGGGTGTAATGGGGTCTGTGGGCCGTGCCCTGACCCCTGGCCCAGCTCAGCCCCACAGAGACACTGCTATTTGGGGTTCCCTGATCCTGCCCAGTGCTGGGTGCTGGGCAGAGCTGAGCAGAGTGAGTGATGAACTTCAGGCCAGTCCCTCATTCACTCACAAGTCCGGGGACCACAGAGGTGCTGGGATGAGCCCCAGGGTCTCTGTCCAGGCTGTGGAGGCTCTGCCAAAGGCAGAACCCCAAAGTCGGGGTTTGGTGCCTTGCTTGGGGTAGGGGCTACTCTCCCACCTGAGTGGTGCAGGGTGCAGGCAGCCCCCAAAGAGCTGCTCAGCCTCTGCAGAGGGGCTGCCCCGGGTGCCACCCCACCTTCAGAGCCAGTTCTGCTGCTTGAGTAAGTGGCAGGTGCCAGGCTGGGGTCAGGTCGGGAGGCAGGTCAGGTCTGCCCTCCTAAACCAGCCCCAGCACAGGAACAGGTCTGGCTCTGGCCATTGCCAGCTGGACAGTCTGGAAAGGCAGAACATGACCCATAAAACGTGTTCCTGACCCAGCAGGTCCCAGGCCACGAGCAGGATGAGGACAGTCCTTGTCTGAGCTCAGCAAAGCCCTCGGTCCTGCTGGAGCCGTCCCTGTGCACAGGGAACCTTTGTTAGCAAGTGCCCAGCACTGTGAGGGCTGGAACAGCTCTCGTGGATCCCAGCCAGTGCTGGGGGATATTGGGGGAGTTCTGTGGTTAAAGGAATCTTCTGCAAAGCAGTGACAGGCAGAGCCAGCTTGACCTGCAGCAGATGTGGTGCTGGGAGGACTGGCCGGGTCCCTCGGAGCCAACCTGTGCCTGGGAAAGCAAGGCCTCTGAGCTCTCTGGGGTTTACCTGCTCTGCACTCTGTGCTGCCAGCATAGCCACAATCAAGCATCCTCGGGATGCTCAGCTCGGCCTGCCCAGGGAGCCCTGGGGTGTCCCCGTGGGGAGGGGGAGAGCAGCCCTGGGCTGGAGGAGCAGAGGGAAGGGCTCAGTGAGGAAACTGCTCCCAGCGCGGGATGAGCTTTAAGGTCCCTCCCAACCCAAACCAGTGTGTGATTCCACGATTCCACGCCAGGGCTGCACGCCGGTGTGAGTGGATGTGAGGATGGGGGTCTGTCCGTAGGTCTGTCCGTGCTCCGGGGGCAGCAGAGCCGGGCTCAGCCCCCCCGTTCCCCATTCCCTCAGCGCCAGGGCAGCAAACAGCCCGTCCCGGCGCTGGGTTTATCTCGGGCCGCAGGAGGGGCGCGGGGCTATCGGGAGGGGCTGTGGGGAGGGGATATCGGGACGGGCTCGCAGGGCGGGGGTGGCGAGCCCTGCCCGCGGGCGATACAGGGCGGCTGGGCTCGGCCGGGGCGATAGCTCGGGGTCCTGCCGGGAATGTGGCACAGCCCCGACCCTGCAAACCTGTGCCGTGACGCTGTTTGCCACCCGGTCACAGCCGGGAACCCCACCTGGCTCCCTCAGCACCATCCCTCCTGCCCTCCCTTCCCTCCCCCACCGGCCGTGTCCCCCCCGCGCTGTCCCCCCCCGATGTCCCCTCCAGCCCAGGGCTCGCGTGGGCTCCTTTGCAGCCCAGGCTGAGGGTCTGGGGGAAGCCACGGGCTGGACCCTCTTGCCAGGAGCCCGTGTCCCTCCCGTGCTGAGGAGATGGAACCCCAGCGAGGGCTGAGAGCAAACCACGGAGGAAAACCCCTGCCCACAGCGAGCCAGGACTTGTCTGGAATGAAAAAAGCTGCTTTTGTCTGTTTCTGGGTGGTTTTGCCCGAGTACTTGTGGGGAGGGATAACTCAGAAGCTGTCTAAATTCCAGCTTTTCCCTGGACATCCTGGCTCTCGTGTCTGACCTTGTGCCTCTTATGCCTTCACTCAGCACTGAACCCCAGAGCCCCCAGCACTGACTTTAGGGCTGAGCACATCCCGGTGGATCCCTTTGCAGGGATACAGGGACAGATGAACAGGGTCAGGGCATGTCTCCTGTTGTGCCCAAGAGGTCCTTGGGGCATTTTTTCTGCATCCAGCCCCCAACTCCCAGCAGTGTCACCCAGGACCCACATTTCAGACCCAGGAGATTTCCTATAAAATTAAAATAACCCAGTGAAAGGCTCTAAGTCAGTTAAAACATGTTTGTGTCAGAAGGGAGGTGTGTGGTGGGATTCTTGGGGTGGTCTTGTGCAGGGCCAGGAGTTGGACACAATGGTCCTTGTGGGTCCTTTTTCAGGAAGAATTTCATACAAAGGGTGGTCAGACCTTGGCAGGGGCTGCCCAGGGAGGTTTGGAGTGCCCAGCCCTGGAGGTGTCCCAGGAAGGCCTGGCCGTGGCACTCAGTGCTCTGGGATGGGGGACAAGGTGGGGATGGGGCACAGGGGGATCCATGGGCTGGGAGGGCTTTTCCAACCTCAGTGATCCTGGCATTCTGTGATTCTGCCCTTCCAGCTGAGGATATTCCATGATTCTATGATTACATGGCACGAAATGCAGGCTGGAGCATCAGAGCAAGGGGTGCTCCACACCTCTTGGAGTCAGACCTAAAGGGTACCAAGGGTTAAGCCTGGATCCTGAAATGAGAGAACTTCATTAGGGGCAGAGAGGAATTAATTTGACCTGCAGTGAGGTTTTCACGTTGTTGTTACAGCAGAGATTCGGATTGCCATGTCTGTGTGTTGAGACCAGAGTGCTGGGGCAATGTGAGATAACTCTCCTTGAGGTGATGACATCCAGCTCTCTGGTGTAAAGCCCCAGCCTGCCCCAGTCTCCCCCACAGAGCCCCCACACCTCTCCTGTCCATGGTGTCTCCCAGTTTCCCTGTCCCTTCTAAGGAAAAAATTGCATTTCCAGAAAATCTTGGCTTCCATGTTCAGGTGAGCAACCAACCAGTCCCAGCCAGGGAAACTGTTCAAACTGTGCTGATTCAGACCCACTTGCTGTTTAATTTCCCCGGGTTTGTCACTGACCACATCCTGAACTGAGCAGCTCCTCTGCCCCTTTCCCTACAGCCAGGGAGCATCTGGCTTTGCTCTGCTCCCAAATTTAAGGTTCATAGAATCCCAGACTGGTTTGGGTTGGAAGGGACATCAAAGCCCACCCAGTTCCACCCCCTGCCATGGGCAGGGACACCTTCCACCAGCCCAGGTTGCTCCAAGCCCCGTCCAACCTGGCCTGGGACACTTCTAGGGATCCAGGGGCAGCCACAGCTTCTCTGGGCAACCTGTGCCAGGGCCTCCCCACGCTCACAGGGAAGAATTCCTTCCCAATATCCCATCTATCCCTGCCTTCTGGCAGTGGGAAGCCATTCCCCCTTGTCCTGTCACTCCAGGCCCTTGTCCAAAGCCTCTCTCCAGTTTTTCCAGGGGTTCCTGATATCCCCTTTAGCCCCAAGCCCCGTTGTGGAACCCCCTGTTACTGGATGTCTGCATTAGCAGTGTGGTGGGGGAAACCAGCTCTGGCCTTCCAGTTAATCCAAGGCACCAGTTCTAGACTGGTCACAGCCAAATGGGCCAGTGGGGAGCAGTGGGGCAGGACTGGCTGAAGCTGATGTACAAATTCCCAGCCCCAGTGGCTGTAAAAGGCTGTTGCCAGGACGGACTCTCCCCAGCCAGAGCCCACAAGCCTCTGCTATGACCCTAATCCGATTAACTGCCTGATTCACCTGCTGTTATTCCTTTTCTATTGAGTCCATCTGATGGGATTAGAGAGGTTAAAGACTTGCTGTGGGGATAAAACCAGCCATTAAAGGGATCAATACAGGCGAGCAGCACCGAATGGGCTTATCTCCATGAAAACAACTTCAGCCTCTCTTCCTCCCCTTTCCTCTGCCTTCCCCCTTCCCCCTTCCCTCAGCTCTTTGTGACCATCATTAACCACTCCATGAAAAGTCATCCTGCCCCCTCACCAGTAAAACCAGACCCTGATGGGTCAGTGTGGGGCCAGGCCTGAATGTTTCCCACCACAAGCCACATCTCTGCCTGTTTTCCACAGAGTCCAGAAAACCAGCTTTTATGAACCATATTTTGTAAAATAATATTAAAGCTGCCATTAACATTTTCCTCCAGCCTCCGTGTTTGATGTTGTCCTGTCTGTCCCAGCTTCACCCTCCTGCTCTCTCCCCCTGAGCTTTTCCCTGCTGCTGGTTCATACGCAGCAGAAGAGCATCGTTATCTCTTCCCTTTTAAAGTTCAGCCTTGCAGAGCAGGAAATGAATCTCCCATCACCGATGAGGCGAGTGCATTGCTGAGAACAGCCCCAGATGTGGTTTTAATTTGAGAGCCAGGGAATTCAGGCTGCAGGGAAGAAACGAATGCAGGGGTCATCAAGGCTGTTTATTGTCACCCCCAGCTGCTGGTCAGCACTGCCCCGCTCACACGGTGGGAACATCTGCCCACGCATTTAGGGCTGCACATATTCCATTCCACTCCTTGGAGATCTGCATTATGAAATTATACAACTTCTGAAGTCTTCAGGTCTCCTTAAAGCCGAGGGTGTGTCGTGACTCTGCTCTGGAGGTGAGGAGCTGAAGGCAGCTCTGGCCACCTGCTCGATCCCTTTATCTGCCGCGAGCAGCCGCCGCTCCCGCCGCGTTATCGGGGCACAACTGGGGGCTCCTGGGCTGCTGAGAGGGGCCTGGGGGCCTCTCCCAGGATCAGGAAATGGAAAAAAATTAATAAAGCCCCGTGGGACCCTGTGGTGAGGAGCTAAAAGGTGACTATGGATGTGAATCCCCCAGCTGGAGCAGAGTGATGGGCCTGTGCCAGCGTGGCTCCGATGAGATCACAGAGTCCCAGACTGGTGTGGGTGGGAAGGGACTTTAAAGCTCATCCAGTTCCACCCTCTGCCATGGGCAGGGACACCTTCCACTAGATCAGACCTTGGACACTTCCAGGGATCCAGGGGCAGCCACAGCTTCTCTGGGAAACCTGTGCCAGGGCCTCCCCACCCTCACAGGGGAGAATTCCTTCCCAATATCCCACCTAGCCCTACCCTCTAGCAGTGGGAAGCCATTTCCTCTTCTCCTGGCCCTCCAAGCCCTTGTCCAAAGTCCCTCTCCAGCCTTCCTACATCAATGGACCAGTACTGATCTGTAACTAGAATGTCTCAAGAGGTCTGGATGAAACCTAAACTCCCCACAGACAGTCCCAAAGTTTGAACAAAATCATAGAATCATGGGATGCTTTGGGTTGGAAGGTACCATGAAGATCTTACAATTCCAATCCCCTGCCATGGGCAGGGACACCTTCCACTAGAGCAGGCTGCTCCAAGCCCTGTCCAGCCTGGCCTGGAGCACTTCCAGGGTCCATGGTTTTGTCTGGATGTCCCACACTTCATTCATCCTGGCTTTGCCTTCTGAGCATGGGAGCAAAGCTTCACCTGCAGCCTGGAAACCAGGAAAACACCTGTGACACCCAGAGTCATTCCAAAGCCTTTGGCCAGACCTGGTGGAAATGGGTGTTGCTGGTCTGGCTGTGACATGACAGGTCCTGCTTCGTGGAAGACTTTTAATTCCCAACAGAGAGAGGCCAGTGAAGGGTTAACACTGGACACACATGGAAAGAGCAGAGGAGCCTGTTCCCACCCCCAGCCTGCCCTGACATCCCACACAGGTATTCCTGGAAACCTGGAGCTGAGGAGGTGACTTCTGCTTCACTAACACCATCCCTGAGAGTGTCCCAGGCCAGGTTGGATGGGACTTGGAGCAACCTGGGCTGGTGGAAGGTGTCCCTGCCCATGGCAGGGGGTGGCACTGGATGGGCTTTAAAGTCCCTCCCAACCCAAAGCATTCCATGATCCTAAAGCACCTCGCTGTGGGTCCATCCTGCTGTGGGGATGGGGTGGCAGGTCCAGCCTGTGGTCAGCAGGCGGCCATGGGGAAAGGACAGGGAGATAAGATGTCCTGTGTCCTGAGCAGCCTGTTAAGTGACTCACAGGGCTCTTTCCTCGAAGGCCACACCTCGCTGCTGACTGACCCCTGCCCAGCCAGCCCGGCCCCGGGACCCCCCCATCCCATGGCCCCTCAGAACGGCCGGGGAGGGGCTGTGGGCAGGGGATAAAAGGCCCAGAGGGGTCTGGGCTCAGCTACAGGGTCTGTGCCCTCCTGCAGCCCAGCAGAGCCGCCACCATGGTGCACTGGTCAGCAGAGGAGAAGCAGCTCATCAGCAGCGTCTGGGGCAAGGTCAACGTGGAGGAATGTGGGGCCGAGGCCCTGGCCAGGTATGTCCAGCTCCGGGAACCTGGAGAGAAACCCCTCCGGTCACAGGGGGTTAATGTGTCCCTGTGCCTGTTTGTGTCTCTCCCCAGGCTGCTGATTGTCTACCCCTGGACCCAGAGGTTCTTTGACAACTTCGGGAACCTCTCCAGCCCCACGGCCATCATCGGCAACCCCAAGGTCCGTGCCCACGGCAAGAAGGTGCTCACCTCCTTCGGGGAGGCCATCAAGAACCTGGAGAACCTCAAGGCAACCTACTCCAAGCTGTCAGAGCTGCACTGTGACAAACTGCACGTGGACCCTGAGAACTTCAGGGTGAGCTGTGCTTGGGGCTTGACCCTCTGTCTCTCCTTCCTCAGAGCATCTCAGCACTTGGGGGCTTTCAAACAGGCATAAATAACTTATACTTTATTTACCAAACAGGAAGAGGGTGGCTGGGGTGGGCACAGAGGGAGTGGGGAAGGTTTGGCATTTGCTAATGCAGGGAAATACCAGGTTCCAGGCTGCGAGGACAAATCTGGGGACAAACATAGGGAGGTGCTCTGAAAGCCCAGAGGCTTGTGCAGGCATGGCTTGAGAAAAGGAGAAGGATGTTGGGAGGCTGAGTGGGGCTGAGGGTGGAGAGCATGGAGGGAAGTCCCCCTGGGAGCTCCTGGCCCCATGGACAGAGACTACTTTGTTGGGGGTCATTTCATCTCCCCATTTCAAAGGCTGGCAGGCAGGGGAGGAGAGGGAAAAGCAACTGTGGGGTGGTTTGGGGCTGGACACTGATGGGAAGAGGTGGAGACTGGGACTGGAGAGAGAAGAGAGGTCTGAGTGGGGGGACAGGGTCAGCTGAGGAGGGGGGAGAAGGAGTGGAGTGAAGCCAGAGGTCAGGGCACAGGCACCCTCGCTGAGGGTGGGGAGAGGGAGCAGATCAGGCTGGAAGGGACTGGGAGGGCTGGATGGGGCTGGTGGCCTCTCCTTCAGCCTTTGGGGGTGTAGCAGGTGGACCTCACACTGACCCTCTGCTCCAGCAGGTGTGGGTTTCACAGCAGAAAAAAAAAAAAGACAAAATATCTGGAAATAAAATCCAGAGGCTGGAAAATGCTACTTCCCTGAGTAGCAGACCCCAGGACCCATGGGGCAGCAGGGTCCCTCCAGCCCCTGGTCCAGGGGTGCTGTGCAGGACCGAGGGGTGTCAGCACCCCACTGACCCGGTTTCCCTCCTTCCCTCCCCTCTGCAGCTCCTGGGTGACATCCTGATCATCGTCCTGGCCGCCCACTTCGGAAAGGACTTCGGCCCCTCCTGCCAGGCCACCTGGCAGAAGCTGGTGGGGGTGGTGGCCCACGCCCTGGCCCACAAGTACCACTAAACCCTTGGGACACGAGCAGCTGTGTCTGTACCGGGCAATAAACCCCACATCTTCTGGAATTCTCTGTGTTCGGTGTCTCTGTGGCTGCTGCAGGGTGGGCAGGAGGGAGGGGCAGGAAAGGGAGATGGGGGCTCTGGGTGATGGAGCAGCACAGACTGGGGAGGCAGCCAGGCTGGGCACAGGGAGCCAGGCTGGGCACAGGGAGCTGGGCAGAGGGAGCCAGGCTGGGCAGA
>NW_020885064.1:219449-237624 GCF_003945725.1 Corapipo altera | reverse complement strand
TGGGCAGAGGGAGCTGGGCAGAGGGAGCTGGGCAGAGGGAACCAGGCTGGGCAGAGGGAACCAGGCTGCTCCTCCTGCCTCTCTGGGCTCTCTGAGCCATCAGCTGCTGCTGCCACCCTTCCCTGCTGGTCCCAGACCTGCACACACAGAGCAAGGCTGGGGTGTCCCTCCCATACAGAGCTCCAGTGGGACATCAGGGGATGCTGATCTGAAATCCAGCCATGGGCAAAGCCCAGCCCACCCAGTCCCAGGTCACCCAGTACACCTGAGCCTGCTGAAACCCCTGGGGGGGGGGGATTTAGCCCTGTTCTCTGTAGAAGGCAAAGTGCAGGGCAAGCAGGGACTCCTCTGGCCCTAAACTTCTCTGCCTGTGATGCCTGAAAGGATATAAATGTGTAGAGATTCACTGATTAGGCAGAAGTTTGGCCCCACACAAGGATTTAAATGTGTAGAGGTTCACTGGGTAGGCAGGAATTTGCCCCTCTGTGTTTTGGTACCGATGTATTTTTAAGTAGTTGATCAAAGGCATTTTCTGCATCAGCACTGAAAACACCCCCCATTACTTTGTGCATTTTGATCAGAGTTCAGTGTCTGAAATATCTGCTTGATCCCCAGGGGAGGGGATGAGGGATGAGGGCAGCTTTCAGGCAGGATGGATCAGAGCCTTTTTTCAGTCATTTTGGCTCAATGGAAGCATGTTTTTTCACTGGAATGGGAAGATTCCATTAAGCACCTCAGTTTCAGCAGTGCTTTTTCAGGAATAACTTAAAAAGCAAGAGGAGAGACATGCTGGTGTCTCAAGATGATGGAACCCTTGTTTTGCATGATTTAGGAATACATTTTCTGTCCTTCTCCTGATAAAGCAGGGAACTTACAACCACTCTATCCTGCACAGCCAGGCAGGCAGAGGGTCCAGGCTCTCTGGCAGCACTGAGAACGTTCTGGGCTGGGGGAAAAGAAATAGAAAAAGACCCAAAGAACTGCATCCAGCTTCCCTGCAGCACAGCCTCTCCTTCCAGCCAGTAATGGGCATTTCAGTGTGATTCCAGGGGGTGAGACCTTTCTCAACATCTTGTTCCAGCCCAAACCCTTGGAATTTGCCACCACACACACAAAATGATGGTGGGTGCACCCAGCAGCACCCCCAGAGCTGTTGGGTCGCTCACAGCATGATCACAAACCAGCCCCCCCCGTGTGCAGTGACTGGACATCACTGTGTGTGCTTGTCTTGGTGTCTGTGAACATCAGTGTGTGTGCCTGTCCCAATGTCTGTGAACATCACTGTGTGTGCTTGTCCCAGTGTCTGTGAATGTCCTCATCACTCTGTGCTTGTCCTGGTGTCTGTGAACATCAGTGTGTGTGCCTGTCCCAATGTCTGTGAACATCAGTGTGTGTGCTTGTTCTGGTGTCTGTGAACATCAGTGTGTGTGCTTGTCTTGGTGTCTGTGAACATCACTGTGTGTGCTTGTCCTGGTGTCTGTGAACATCAGTGTGTGTGCTTGTCCCAGTGTCTGTGAGTGTCCTCATCACTCTGTGCTCCTCCCCTATGGACACATCCATGTGGAGCGTGTCCTGCTCCCTGGCCAGCGCTGGGATGGTCCTGTTGGCCTGGACTGGGGTACAGACAAGGGCAGGGTGAGGTGCTGGTGTCACAGAGCCAGTGAGAGTTGTCCCTCTCTGGTGTGAGACAGCAAAGTTACAACCACCAACAGCCCACCTGACCCCAAAGTGGGGGGTAGAGGAAAGCATTGCATGCTCTGGCTGCCCCTGGATCCCTGGAAGTGTCCCAGGCCAGGTTGGACGGGGCTTGGAGCAACCTGGGCTGGTGGAAGGTGTCCCTGCCCAGGGCAGGGGTGGCACTGGGTGGGCTTTAAGGTCCCTTCCCACCCAAACTATTCTGGGATTTTGGAGTGGGAACAAAGACACCCTGGAGACCTGCTGGCTTTGGACAGCAGGCACTGCACGTTCCAGGGGGAGCAGGGGCTGGCCTGGCTCCAGAGCCTGGGCACAGATGCCACTGCTGCTGATAAGGGCTCTGTAAAGCTTGGCGTGGGACACTCCTGCTGCAATCAGGGACAATAAACTCTGCTTGTGCAGAAAGGCCATCACTGGGGCTGCCTTTGGACATCACTGGGATGGTTTGTCTCTAAAAAGGAAGGCTCCTGTCCATGGAAAAGGGCAAGTGTGTGGCCAAGACATCAAACATGACTTGAGCAACCTGGTCTAGGGGAAGGTTCCTTGCCAATGGCAGGGAACTGGAGTGAGATGATCTTGAAGATCCCTTCCAACACAAGCCATTCCATGATCCTAGGATTCCATGATTCTAAGATTCTGTGACTTAGAAGATCTTCCACCCACACCAAAGGGAACAGCTGACTGGGAGGGTGCTTGGGGGCAGAGTCCTGAGCATAGTGAAATCCATGCCAGGCAGACAGTTTTCTTTCTGGGGACCAGCTGGGGATAAGCTGCCAGGTACTGCTGCGGGTGCTCTGGGGGAGAGGAAATCTCCTTTTGATTCTATAAACAGGAAAAAAGCTGCAGGAATTGCCCCTGCCCAGCACCTTGTGATGACCATTTCCCCTCCCACCCTGTGTCCCCAGACTGCTCCCTCAGCAGACAACCCCAGATCCCCAAACCTGCCAGCCAGGCTGCTGCTCCCAGCCATAAAGAAGGTGATTTTAAAATATACTTAAAATTAACTCTTTCTTATAAAAGTGGATGAGGCAGATGGACCCCCTGGAGAAGCCCCAGGCTGAGCCCAGGGCTGGGACAGTCTGGGCTGTCCTGCCTTTGGGTTTTGCCAGGTCTCAAGTAGCCAGAGCTGCTCAGAACAAATGTTCCTGGCCAGGCTCCCCCTGCCATCCTCGGAGGCACCTTCAGGGCAGTGTCTGCCTGGCTGGGAGCTCGTTACCAACCACTGCCCCACCCCTGCAAACAACCCCTGGGCCGGCCCAACAGGGCAGGTTTCCTTCAGATGTCTCCATGGTTCACTAATCTTCAAACTTAGAAGGCCTTGGAAGGACTTTGCAGGGAGTTTAAACTCATGTTTATTCCCTCTGTCAGCTGGTAACTGCCCTGTGGCACTAAAGCAGCTGCTGGAGATGTTCTCTGGCTGCCCAGAGAAGCTGTGGCAGCCCCATCCTGGAAGTGTCCAAGGCCAGGGGCTTGGAGCAACCTGGGATAGCAGAAGGTGTCCCTGCCCACGGCAGGGGATGGAGCTGGATGAGCTTTAAGGTCCCTGGCCACAGGGATTCCATGATTCCGTGTGCACAGCCCAGCAGGGACATGGATTGCTGGTGACACATGGATTGGGGGTGACACACAGATTGGGGGTGGCACACGGATTGGGGGTGGCACACAGATTGGGGGTGGCACACGGATTGGGGGTGGCACACAGGTTGCTGGTGACACACGGATTGGGGGTGTAAAACCCAACACAGCCGTGTGCTGGTGGCACATGGATTGAAGGTGGCACATGGATTGGGGGTGGCACACGGATTGGAGGTGACACATGGATTGGGGGTGACACATGGATTGGGGGTGACACACAGATTGGAGGTGGCACACAGATTGGGGGTGGCACATGGATTGGAGGTGGCACATAGATTGGGGGTGGCACATGGATTGGGGGTGACATATGAATTGGGGGTGGCACATGGATTGGGGGTGGCACATAGATTGGGGGTGGCAAATGGATTGGGGGTGACATATGGATTGGGGGTGGCACATGGATTGGAGGTGGCACACGGATTGGGGGTGGCACACGGATTGGAGGTAGCACACGGATTGGGGGTGGCACACACCTCTCCCACTCTGGAACCCTCGGCCGGGGCCTCACCAGCAGCTCCACGTGTGCTCAGGGCTGAGCCTGGGGGTGAGATGATGCTTGTCCACACAAAGACAGAGGGGGAAAGGGCCCCTTTTCCCCTTGGACACCATCCAAACCGCTATCTTCCCTTGTGCAGCCCCGCTCCCCCCCAGCCCCGACCAATGGCTCCGGGAACTGAGATTAGGCCCAGCCGTGTATAAAAATGCCCAGGGCAGCCTCTGGCACCACTCTCTCATTGTGCAGGGAAGCCCAGGGCAGCCTCTGGCACCACTCTCTCATTGTGCAGGGAAGCCCAGGGCAGCCTCTGGCACCACTCTCTCATTGTGCAGGGACGCCCAGGCAGCCCCTCTGCTCGGCACCATGGTGAACTGGACGGCTGAGGAGAAGCAGCTCATCACCAGCACCTGGAGCAAGGTCAACGTCACCGACTGCGGTGCTGAGGCCCTGGCCAGGTAGGTCCAGCTCTGGGAACCTGCCCAGGGCACCTGGAGACAGAAACCACTCCTATCAGAGGAACATTAATGTCTCTATGGCTGTTTGTGTCTCTCCCCAGGCTGCTGATCGTCTACCCCTGGACCCAGAGGTTCTTTGCCTCCTTTGGGAACCTCTCTAGCCCCACGGCCGTCATTGGCAACCCCATGGTCCGTGCCCACGGCAAGAAGGTGCTCACCTCCTTCGGGGATGCTGTCAAGAACCTCGACAACATCAAGAAATGTTTCGCTCAGCTGAGCAAACTCCACTGTGACAAACTGCACGTGGACCCCGAGAACTTCAGGGTGAGCTGTGCCTGGGCTCCAGCCTCAGCTGGGCAGAGGGGGCTGTCCTGGAGTGGGGTCCTGGAGGGGTCTGACAGACAGCGGGACCTGAGAGAAACCCTGAGACTGCCCCAGCCTGGGAGTCTGCAGAGGGCAGGGGTGATGAAAGGGGAGGAACAGTCACATTCGGGGAGAACAGAGACAAGTTACGGGGCTGGGATCTGTGAGAGGCAGGGGAGGGGGGTGGGGACAAACACAGAGCCAAACACATTCCAGCGGGAAAAAACATCCTGGAGCAGCCAGAGAGCAGAAGGGAAGAAGCTGAGACAGAGTTTGGAGGGAAGAGCTGAGCTTGGCTGTGATGGAGAGGTTAAACCAGGAGGGAAAATAAACACAGCCATTTCAGCAGGAGAGATCTGAGCCCAAGGACAGCCTGGGTGGGCAGGGATGGAAAAGGAAGGGATAAACCCAGTGGAAGCAGGGGGAGGACACTGCACAGCAGGCAAGGGAAGGTGTTTGGGGAGGATCCAGCACACCTAGGGATCCTGGTGCATGCCAGAGACACAATCTGTGCCCCGGGGCTGGGATTTGTGGTGAATTCCTCAGTAACTGGTGTCCCCACTCTGTGACAGTGGGGAGGGGTGGGAGGGCAGCACCTGGCTGATGGCTTCTCCTCCTTGCCCTGCCAGCTCCTGGGTGACATCCTCATCATTGTCCTGGCCTCCACCTTCGGGAAGGACTTCACCCCTGCCTGCCAGGCTGCCTGGCAGAAGATGGTCCGTGTGGTGGCCCACGCCCTGGCCCACGAGTACCACTGAGCCCCCCGCCAGCATTCCTGCCTGGAGACGCTCCTGGGGAATGCTCCTGGTCTCTAACTGCCAAATAAACACCAACTGCTCAGCCACGAGGTGTCTGGCTCTCTGTGGGAACAGGGAAGGGGCTGCACGGGGGCTGGGGAAGGGAGAGGGGAAGATCACACACATGGGGCATCGGGAGCCAGGGTCTCATTCATGCAAGTGAGACTTGTCTAAGCTGGAGAATCCAGGGGAACATTCAGGACAAAACCCAAATAAACACCACAAAATGCAAAGAGAAACACTCTGGTGCTTTTGGGAGACATTGGGTAACATTGTTTGGTTTAATTTTTTAAGCCTTTCACAAAGTGGAACAAAACTGAACAAAATGTGCAGTGGGAGAAGGGACAGGGAGATTGGGTCCATTGTTTGTCACTTCCTTCATGTAAGGAAAAATGTGGGGCATTGTTGGGTTTTTTGTTTTGTTATTTTTGTTCTGGTTTGTTTGGTTTTGGTTTGTGGGGTTTTTTTTGCCTAAATCATTCTCATTCTCAGATTAGCAAGGGCAGAATGTAATAAACACAACTATCAAGACCAGGTTGGACGGGGCTTGGAACAACCTGGACTGTGGAAGGTGTCCCTGCCCATGGCAGGGGGTGGGATGGATGGGCTTTAAGGTGCCTTCCAACCCAAACCAGTCTGGGATTCCATGAAACACTGCACTGCTGAGTGTGGAGGGCTGGGGGACAGTGTCATCCCCGGGTCCTTGGGCCAGGCCCCCTCTTGTGTTGAGCAGTCAGAGGAGAACTGGGGCCCTCATTAGACATGACAGCAGCTCATGCCCATGCAAACACTTTTCTCCATGGCCATCCAGGCCCCACGGGGACATTCCTGCACCCCACGAGCTCCATCCCCGTCCCCAGCACCAACATCCCACCCCTCCACCCCCAGCTGGAGCAGGAGTGGATGGATGTGCAGTCCTGGAGACCCGACTGCCTCTCCCACCTCTCAGCAGGAGCACTGCTCCTCAGGCTGCCAAATCTCTGGCTCAGGCACTGTCTCCTGCTCCACATCTGTGCAGATGTTTTTCCTTCACGGGAAGGGTGGTCAGGCTGCCAGGAGCACGGGCAGGGGCTGCCCAGGGAGGTTTGGAGTGCCCAGCCCTGGAGGTGTCCCAGGAAGGCCTGGCCGTGGCACTCAGTGCTCTGGGCTGGGGACAAGGTGGGCATCGGGCACAGGGGGGATCCATGGGCTGGGAGGGCTTTTCCAGCCTTGGTGATCCTGAGATTCTGTGACATCCCAGTATACCCAGTCTTCCCACCTCTCCTGGGGCCCTGTGAGCCAACACCCTGCAGGCAGTTGGTGTGCCCTGGGTTATAACATCTCCTTTCCAGCCCTGTTGACCTTTCCCAACAGACTCTTTGAGACAGGAGCTCTCTCTTGGCTGCAAGGCCCTGCCCTGATTTTAGTAGTGTCACCCTAAAGTTTTCAAACTCTTAAAGAGCTGATGGGAAAGAACAGGGAGAACCCAAAGCCTGACAGGTCCTGCAAGAAGAGGAGAAAGAGAAACGGGCACATTCAGAGGGAGAACCCAAAAGCCCCATGTCCGAGCCTCCTGCCCTGGGGGTTTGCACCACGTGAGGGGCACCAAGCCCGGCAGACGCCGTCCTGGGGGCTGCCATGGGACTGCAGACCCAGCATGGAGATAATGCCACCCCGCAGCAGGGCTGGAAATCAGGGACGGCGCTGGATCTGGGCACCTTGCCCTGGGGCCCCACCCTGATGTGGGGTCCCCTCCCTCGGGGTGCCAGGGCTGCGGGGCCCCCCCGGGGCGCAGCCAATGAAGGGGTGCCCGGGGAGGAGGAGGGGCCCAGCGGAGAGGATAAAAGCGGGGCTGGCAGAGCCGTCCCCAGCCTGCGATCCCTCGGGAGCGAGAGCCGAGCCTTCTCCAGCCCCGCCACACGCAGCCCTCCAGCCGACGCCATGGTGCAGTGGACAGCCGAAGAGAAGCAGCTCATCACCGGCCTCTGGGGCAAGGTCAACGTCGCCGACTGCGGCGCCGAGGCCCTGGCCAGGTAGGTCCAGCCCCGGGAACCTGCCCCGCCGCGCCCGGACAGAGACCACCCCGACCACGGGAGCGTGACCCTGACCCTGTGCCCGCTTGTGTCTCTCCCCAGGCTGCTGATCGTCTACCCCTGGACCCAGAGGTTCTTCGCCTCCTTCGGGAACCTGTCCGGTGCCACCGCCATCCTCGGCAACCCCATGGTCCGCGCCCACGGCAAGAAGGTGCTCACCTCCTTCGGGGACGCCGTCAAGAACCTGGACAGCATCAAGAACACCTTCGCCCAGCTGTCCGAGCTGCACTGCGACAAGCTGCACGTGGACCCCGAGAACTTCAGGGTGAGCCCTGCCCCGAGCGGGGCTCTGTCCCCCCATGGCAGTGTCCCCCCGACCCCCACCCCGGGAGGGATTTACCCCAGACGTGGGGCTGCAGGAGGAACAGCAGGGGCCGGTGTTTGGAGTGAGGGGGAGAGGCAGAGGGACAGAGAGGAAGGGACCAACCTGCTGCCTGGTGAGAGGGTGCAGGGGAGGGTGCCTGGGGACAGGAAGGGGTTGAGGAGGTGGTTTCAGTGCAGGAAGGGAGAGGGAGAGCAAAGAGAAAGCAGTTGTTAACAGAAGGACGTCTGAGCCAAGGGGAAAGCCAAGGAGCAAGAGTGAAGCTTGGCATGGAGGAGAAGGGAGAGATGAGTGAGGAGAGCTGGATGCCAAAAGCAAAAGAGGATCTAGAAGGAAAGAGAGCTTTGGCTCCTGTATTTGTGCAGCTGAGAGTTCCCCAGTGGGGAATTAACCCTGACATTTGTCCTCGGGGCTGGCAGAGATCCCCCCACGTCAGCATGAGCTCGTTGTTTGTGCCAGGGTGCTCTGAGGTGCCCAGTGCCAGCTCCCTGCCATGCTGGCAGCTCAGCTGGGTCTTCTGCTTGGGAAAAACTCCCAAACAGAGACTGAAGGAAGAAAGAAAAATTTAATCAACACAATTTCTTGAGAATTTTCGGTTACTCTTCTCAGAGGGTATCAGAACCTGAACCTTTGGAGTAAGAGCAGAGACCTTTTAAGGTGCATCTTAAAAAGGACTTCAGGGGGGTTTTCAAGGCTACAAATTTCCTGGAGGCTTCCCTGGGTGTAATGTGAGTGCCTGTGTGGGGCATTGCTGACCTGAGTGTGCTCTTGTCCCCCCAGCTCCTGGGTGACATCCTGATCATCGTCCTGGCCGCCCACTTCGGCAAGGATTTCACCCCCGACTGCCAGGCTGCCTGGCAGAAGCTGGTGCGTGTGGTGGCCCACGCCCTGGCCCGCAAGTACCACTGAGCAGCGCAGGAAACCCCGGCAGCCCCGTGCCCCGCGCCCGCTGCCGCCCGGAGCCGCTTCCAACAGCAAATAAAGCTCATCCTGTGAAGCCTTCACCGAGTCTGTGTGTCCCTGAGGGGCTGGAGGGCTGGGGGGACACGGGCACGGGGCTGGGGTGGCAGAGGGAGCAGGGTCCCAGAAAATCCCCCCTGCCCCTGCCGCGTGTGGGCTCGGTGGTTTGTGTGGGATTTGCCTCTGGGAATTGTGCTTTGGGGATATGGGGTTGGTCCAGCCCTGCCACCCCCGGGGTCACACGCTGGGGAGTCTGCACTGAGGAACTACTCGGAATTTTACTGTGAAACCTGCATGTCTCTCCCAGACAAGGGGAATTGGGAGGATTCATATTGTAGGGGGAGAAGGATAAACAAATTGAAGACTTTAATCTTCCCTGGCTCATCGCTGGCATCAAACCCACCCAAAATCAGCTGAGTCACACTGGCCCAGCAGCCAGCTGGGTGGGGGCAGGTTTGAGATAAACATTTTGCTATCAAGGCCTGTCCAGACCTTGTTTATTCACTTCTCTCCCACCCTGAGCCGCCCACGCTGCAGTTTGGGGGGGTCCAATCCTGCCAAGGGCAGAGACTTCATCATTTTCTGGATGTGAGGATCGATCAGTGCTCTGCACACGGGGAGTGTTGGGTGGCTTTGGGTGCCTGCAGAGCAGGACTCATCTGGGCAGAGCTTGTTCTTGGCATGGGAAGCACCATCTGAACGGTGACGCAGCAAAAGCGGGGGGGAACTGAAGGGACTCGCTCATTTTTTAAGGGGAAACATTGGGCAAAGCTATTTATCCCAGGATCTCTGCCCTAATCCTGCTTCAGCCACGTTCCTGGGCGCTCCACTATCAGCCCTGTCCCACAGGAGGGTGTTAAAAACCCTCTGTGACCCATAAATGCCCTTTCTCACACACGTCTCCCAAAGGAAGAGGCATTTTGCTCCTGGTGTCAAGGCAGACACTGGGAAGGTGAGAAGATGAATTGCAGTGAGTCCCAAAGGGTTTTTCTCCCTGCAGAGAGGCTGGGCAGGCACAGGGGCACCAGAACCCCCAAGTTCTTCACAATTTTTCTTAAGTTTCTTTATAGATATTAATAGCTTTGTATGAACATGATTGTTCACAGACTTCAGGCAGAAATGACTGAATGATTTGCATAAGTAGTTCTCCTGTAAGTGAGGTGTGTGGGGGTAGGAATCACTGGAGAGGGACTTTGGACAAGGGCCTGGAGGGACAGGACACAGGGAATGGCTTCCCACTGCCAGAGAGCAGGGCTAGGTGGGATATTGGGAAGGAATTCTTCCCTGTGAGGTTGAGGGTGGGGAGGCCCTGGCCCAGGTTTCCCAGAGAAGCTGTGGCTGCCCCTGGATCCCTGGAAGTGTCCCAGGCCAGGTTGGATGGGGCTTGGAGCAACCTGGGCTGGTGGAAGGTGTCCCTGCCCGTGGCAGGGGGTGGGATGGATGAGCTTTAAAGGTCCCTCCCAACCCCAACCCCTCCATGATTCTTTGACTCTCTGAGCCAAGCAGACCTCTCAGGTCAAACCCTACAGATCAGCCCAGCAGGACAGGGTTGGGCTGGAACTCCTGAGGTTCCTTTCGGGGTCCCCCTTCCTGGGAGCAGGGAGAAGGGGCATGGCAGGATGGGAACAGTCCCTGCTCCCATTTCATGCTGTCAGAAGGTCCCTGTGGGTGCCAGCACCCCTGGGTGGTGCCTGGAGCAGCACTGGCAGCACCCAGGTCCTGGCAGGGCTGATAAGGGGGTGCAGGAGGGGGGCACTGGTGCCTGGCAGCATTTTCCCTGCATGTTCTCTCCCCCTGACTGCCCCCAGGCTGGGCTCAACTTGATTTGTCATTGTGCTCCAGCCCCCCACACTGGGTTTTCTGGAGAAAAGGCAAATGTAGGCAAATCTGATGAAGGTTATTCATCCCTATTCCATTAAAAAAAAGGTCTACAACTAGAGGAGGAAAGCAATATTGTCAGGCTGGAAATGTCCCTCAGTATTTTCTTTCTTTGAATTGATTTTCCTGCCGTATTTTCAATACAGAAGACACTTGGCAGGAGATGGTCTGTGGAGGAGGGCAAGGGCTGGTGTCTGGAGAGGAGCTTGGGCAGCCCTGCACCTCTGCTGCAGCCTGGCCACACAGCCACCCCCTCAGCTGTCCCCAGCCCAGTCCAAACCCTGTGGAAAACAACAGGAAAACAGCAGATTCCTCCGGGTGCCTCGGAATCAGCACTGAAGCCTCTGTGCTTTCAGCAAGGATGGTGTTTCTTGGGGTTTATGCAGGAAACAAAAGAGGAAAGCTCCCCAGGGCATTGCTCCTGGCTCAGATGCATCACCCCTGTGTGCTCAGGTGTGTCAGGGCAGCTTGGATGTCTCCTCCTCAGAGCACAGCCTGGCTGAGTGTGGGTGGGCTGTGGACTTTGGCAGGTTCTGAAGGGGTTCCCCCCAGGCTGGACAGCCCTGAGCTGAGCTTTTGCTGCTTTTTGAGCCCACGGCAGGTCCTGCAGTGACAAACCCGGTGTTCTAAGCCTGTTTCACCCCCCCTTTATGGATGTGGCTGGAAGCAGAATTGAGATGAGAAGGATGGGTCCTGTGTGGTCCTTGCTCCCTGTCCTGCAGCCCTGCATTGGGGTGGTCCCTTCACACCTGAGGGGAGAACATTTGGGTGAACTTACCATGGGAGGAAGGTGGAACAAGACAAGCTTTAATGTCCCTTAAACCCAAACCAGCCTGTGATTCTACCAGAGGACATCCTGAGTTGGAAGGGACCAACAAGGATCATGGAAGTCCAGCTCTAAACTTGGACTCTGAAATGCAACTATGATTCTTCCTGCTCCAAAAGGCACAAATAAATCAAACAGGTCAAGTTCTGTCATGGGAGAGGGAAAATGAGGCTAATGCAGATTTGGGCTGCAGAGCCTAAGCATCCTCCCAACAGCTCCAGCACTGCCACAGCTCCTGGTGGTGCAGGGAGTCCTCGGGCAGGGCAGGGCTGGGGACAAACCCCTCGGGGTCGCTCTGCCAGGGGCTGGATTTTGGCCTGGACATTCCTCATTTCACTGAGGGAAGGCAGAGCCCAGTGTTGGGATGCTGAGGCTCCAGGCTCACACCTCTGAGTCCAGCCCACGCTCAGTGGTGATGGACCATCACCCCAGGGCTCTGCAGCCCCTTCTCCACAGAGGGGCCCACGCCTGGAAGGTGAGAGGAGAGCTGCCCTCACAGAGGGGAAGGGACAAATCTGGAGCTCAGGATAACCAGAGGCCCCTTCTCTGTGTGCCACACCCTGGCCATCCTCTCCTGCTCCCCCTCCTGCTGGAGGGGACCCCCCCCATCCCATGGCCCCTCGGAATGGCCAGGGAGGGGCTGTGGGCAGGGGATAAAAGGCCCAGAGGGGTCTGGGCTCAGCTACAGGGTCTGTGCCCAGCTACAGGGTCTGTGCCCTCCTGCAGCCCAGCAGAGCCGCCACCATGGTGCACTGGTCAGCAGAGGAGAAGCAGCTCATCAGCAGCATCTGGGGCAAGGTCAACGTGGAGGAATGTGGGGCCGAGGCCCTGGCCAGGTATGTCCAGCTCTGGGAACCTGGAGAGAAACCCGCCAGGGAAACCGAGGCAGCTGCATTTGGGAACATTAACATGTGTCTGCTCGTGTCCCTCCATGTCTCCCCAGGCTGCTGATCGTCTACCCCTGGACCCAGAGGTTCTTCTCCAACTTTGGGAACCTCTCCAGTCCCACGGCCATCATCGGCAACCCCAAGGTCCGTGCCCACGGCAAGAAGGTGCTCACCTCCTTCGGGGAGGCCGTCAAGAACCTCGACAACATCAAGGGCACCTACTCCAAGCTGTCGGAGCTGCACTGTGAGAAGCTGCACGTGGACCCCGAGAACTTCAGGGTGAGCTGTGCTTGCTGTCCCAGCCCCTGCCCTGGGCCATGTGGGCAGAGGCAGATTTTGCTGTTGCTTCAAACAACCCTGTCCAGGGGCACTTGCCTGGGTGGTGGGAGCAGAGTCTCTGTGTCCCAGGAAAGGTGGCAGCTTGTGCAGGGCTGTTGGCAACAGCGTGGGGAACTTCACCCTAACAAGTCCCACCCGTAGTGCCAGCACAGCACCGGGGAGGGGCAGATACTGGGAGATGGTTACCTGGAGGAGATCTCGCTGAGGAATGACCCCGGGGAAGGTACAGCATGGGCTGGAGGAGGAGGAGGAGGCAGAGGGAAGTTCAGCAGAGCATTTCAGGAAATTCAAGGTCCCACAGCAAGATAAGCAGAACCACAGAGCAGGGTCCTGCCTGGAGTGGGGGTGGGACACTCCTCCAACACTCTCAAATGCAAATGAATTGTCTTCATTTAGACCTAAAAAGAGAAAGAAAAAACCCACAGTTCTTTAGGGTGGTTCTCAGGCCAAATTGTTTTAATGTTTTCAAGGTTCTTTCTTTCTTTCTGGTTTTATTTTATATTTAAGAATGCAGCAAATATTGTTTTCCAAAAACTCAGAGCTTTCTATGGAAAGGCTGAGGATTCTGCTGCCGCAGTCCCAGGGTACAGGGAGAGACACGCCCATAGTCAGCCCCACAGCCCGAGGGGCTGGGGAGGAAGAGGAGGAGGAGTGTGCAGCGTGTGAGACTCCGTGCAGGAGGGGAATTCAGCCTCAGGGAGAAGTCAGGGCAAGGAAACAGCCCGTGGGATGTGGGTGGTGTCGGGGGCGGACGGGAAGGAGAGGGACGGGGGTGGGGGGGAAATCTGCAGCAGGAAACCCGGGGAGGAATAAAAGGAGAAGCTGTTCGGAGCCAAAGGCGCGGCGGGACACGGGGGAGCAGAGGGAGCGGAGCCCTCGCGGCGGCGGGTCCAGCGCGGACATCCCGAGCTCCGGGTGGGCTGTGGCACAGCCTTCCAGCAGCACTGACCCTGCCTGTCCTCCTCCTCCTCCTCCTCCAGCTCCTCGGAGACATCCTCGTCATCGTGCTGGCCTCCCACTTCGGCAGGGATTTCACCCCCGCCTGCCAGTTCGCCTGGCAGAAGCTGGTGGGTGTGGTGGCTCACGCCCTGGCCCGCAGGTACCACTGAGCCCCCGGGCAGAGCGGGAGCGCGGGGGGATGTCCCGGGGGACCCCTCGGGCCGTGACCGCCAAATAAACGCCTCCAGCATCACCCGCAGCGTGTCCGTGTGTCTGTGCCGGGAGCGCGGGGCCAGCGCGGGCTGTTCCCGCTCGCCAAAGCTGTGCCAGAGCGAGATTCCACAACTCCGCAGTGCTCCCTCATGTGCGAGCGCTGCCAGTGCAGGGGCTGGCACAGAAACCCGGCGGAGGGTCCTGGGAACGGGGAGGGATTGCAAGGGAATCACGGGATCGTGGAGTATCCGCAGTTGGACGGGACCCCCAGGGATCGTGGAGTCCAACACCCGGCCCCGCACAGGACACCCCAACAGTCCCCCCCTGTGTCCAAGAGCACTGTGCAAATCCGTTCTCCCAGCTCGGCAGCAAAGGGGGATAAGGAGAAGACAGCACAGAATTCCCTGCCCAGGTGCTGTGCCCCCAGGGAGCTGGGACCTGCCGTGCCCAGCTCTAGGGCTGGGGATGCTCCAGGGAGAGCACCTGATCCGGGAGAAAAGCTTTGAACTCGGGCCCCTGGGAGATTCAGGAGATATTGGAGAGGGACTTTGGACAAGGACCTGGAGGGACAGGACACAGGGAATGGCTTCCCACTGCCAGAGGGCAGGGATAGACGGGATATTGGGAAGGAATTCCTGGCTGGGAGGGTGGGGAGGCCCTGGCCCAGGTTGCCCAGAGAAGCTGTGGCTGCCCCTGGATCCCTGGAAGTGTCCAAGGCCAGGTTGGACAGGGCTTGGAGCAACCTGGGCTGGTGGAAGGTGTCCCTGCCCATGGCAGGGGTGGCACTGGATGAGTTGAAGGTTCCTTCCCACCCAAACCATTCTGTGATCCCATGATTTCCATGGTGGGCTCCAGGAGGAGAGGTGGCATCTCTCAGTGGATGAGGAACCACAACCACAGAGCACAACCATTCTCTGATTCCTGTGATTTAACATTATTTCCCAATGCCTTTTCCTACCCATTTCCCCAGGAAGGAATCCCTGAAATGTGTTCGTTATTGCTCTGTGCTGTTGTGGACATTCCCTTCCTTTCTCAAGCAGCACTGTGTGCAGCTCATTCATCAAAGCTTTGTGATGCTGTCCCAGGTTTGAGAGAAGCTGCAGTGGGAGAGGAGAACAATCCATCATCTTGCTGGAGGGAACTTCCCTCCATTCCAGGGCTGCCTGACGCGATTCAAAGGGATTCAGGAGTTTTGTCAGTTCTAAACAGGACCTGAACCAAATTTGTGCTGATTGCAATTCCTTTTAAAGAATTCTTATTCAAATGTCAGTCAGGAGCAGGGGAACCAGGGGACTATCAGGTGTAATTATTTTTATCTGGCCTTATCCCCACACATCAAAATTACAGGAGCAGAAAAAGTCCCAAGTTCACATCTTAGCATAAGCCAAAAATACTCTTTAAGTAGCTCTGTGCTGCCCCTTCCAGGGTTGTTTATCAAGTATTTATAGGCACGACTTTACACCTCTCCAGGGAATTCTGCCAGGAGTGGCAGCACCACAGAGGGTTCCAGGAGCCAGAGCCAGTGGGACTGGAATTCAATCACAACAAAATCAGACACCCCTGGGGCGTGTTTGACACCCCACTGGAGCCAGGGTGACTGATGAGGTCCTTGCTCTGATGTTGTAGATGCATCACTGCTTTTGAGAAGTAAATGAAGATGTTGTTTGCTCCAAGAACCAGTGTGGAAATTCCCAAGTTGCCAAATGAATCCGTGCTCCTGCAACCGTTTCTGGCAGGTTTTGGTGCTGTGTGTTACCTTACAGAGATATTTGGACAGAAAGTCTCTCTGCCCGTGGAACAAAGGGGATCCTTTCAGCTTTCCTAGCCCTTAGGATGGGCTTAATCCATTGGGCCAAAGCAACCCCACGGGTGAGACTGGAGGGATGGGACCAGCTCTCCTGGTTCTCTTCCATGAGCCCCTTGTGCCAGGGCTGGCTGGGAACAGGACCACGACCTTTTCCCGTGTCACTGGCACGATCTGATGCCATGGCAACTGCAGCACTGCTGCAAACCCCCTCAGAAATGGCATGTGGATATTAAGAGATGTTTGATTCACCTGCCTTGGTGACTTTGGAGAAAGGAAGGTTGGAAACCCCAGAGCGACTTGTCAGAGTGGATCTGCCTCATCTTTCTCTTGTTCCCCCCCTTCCCTCCTCCCTGTTCTGTTAGTGCCCTTCCAGCCCAAATCCTCTGCAGTAGAGACCAGGCCTGTGCAGGGACCACATTTCTGAGCTGATGAGGACCTGTCCTTCCCTATCCCGAAGTCTCACCTGGCTGGAAGGGTGGGAGTTCTCCCTGCCCGGCCCGGAGTGACCTCAGAGACCAAACCATCCCGTTTGATGTTGTTGGCAGCATTTTGTCATGTCTCCCTCAATCTTTCTTTGCCCAGGCCAGGCCCCTGTGGCTGTGCAGACAGGGCACCATGCACCTCCCTCTCTCCAGCCCTTTCCCAGCCCTCTCTCCACGAAGTTTTGCTGTGGGAGGACTTGAATCTTCCCAAGCACACAGAGAAGGGACAGTGAGGCTTGTCAGAACCCCAGAATCATTGAGGTTGGAAAAGACCTCCAAGATCATGGAGTCCAACCTGTGACCGATCCCCACCTTGCTGAGCACTCCCAAAGGTGCTGATCCAGGTCCTCTGGTGACTCCCTGGGAGCTGGAGATGGTGCTGTGCAGCCCAGCCCAGCCAGGACTGACCTGTCACAGGCTCATCCATTGGCACAGGAGCTGAGTCCCACTCCTCCCCCAGGGCACAGCACCCACTGGGCCGTGGGGATTCATCCTGTCCCTGTGTGCCTTCCTTGCTTTGTGTCTGAGAGGGACAAAGAGAAAAGCAGGAGGGGAAAAGCAGTCAAAGAGTGTTCCTGCCTCAGCCTCTCTGTGCAGCTGTCCAGGTGAACAGCTCTGTGGAGGGGCAGGATGCCCACTCCCCGGGCAGCCCCATGGGTGCAGGTTGGGCCTTTTCCCAATTTTTACCCATATTTACCAGGCCAGAACAGCAGGTGATGTACGGAGTGGATAAATCAACATTTCAACTTCTGTGGGCCACCAAAGCACATTGATGGTGATGAGGAGGCATCGCCCAGGGTTGCACACCCAGACTCAAACACCTCAGTCTGCATTTTCATGCTGAAGACCATCCCAGCAGGCTGGAAAGCTGTCTGCTAATTTAGCTTATCAAGCTAATTACTGGGCTGCTGCAGTGCCAAGCGGAGGCACAGATGTCTGAGCTTTGTCTGAGAAGTGGGGCAGTAGAAAATGGACCAATTCCATTTCTCAGGGCACGCACAGGAGTTCAGCCCCCAGTTAAACAATGCCAAGTTCCCTGTTTACACAGGCAGATGGAGCGTGAATTCCTTGAGTGCTGAGGGCTGGAAAAGTTTAACTTCTTCCGCATCAGCCCCTGAGAAGAGCAGAGGCCAAGCCAGGAGGATCATTAGTGTGGGCTCCAGGGGCATTTCATAACTCACTTTTAATTTTTCCCTTATAACCCCGCAGGCACGGCTCTGGGTTCAAAGCTTGAGCCCTTTAAGCATTGATTTTCTGTTTTAATTTGTATTCCACAGAGCACAGCATTCCCCTGGGGAGCCCTTGGGCTGGGGGCTGGGAGCCCTGGGCTGACAGTTCTGTGGGAGAAAGGTGGCTTTGTGCACACCTTGCCTAATTCTACCCGCGGCTCTGGCTGCAATAACAACATTCCTGCTAAGAATTATAGTTGCTCTGTATTATCCTAATAAATATCAACTGAAATACCTGGCACTGGGAGCAGCCTGGGCTGTGGCACTGGTGGCAGCAATTGGAATGGTTCCAAATAAACTTTGAAGTGAAGGGGAATGGGAAGGTTCCAGATTTGCCAACAGACCTGCAGGAGTGCCCGTGACCCCTCCCCAGCACTGCCGTGGCTCCCACCCTGGAGCTGGACAGGAGGGGTGTGCAGAGCAGGGGGTGTGGTACCATGAAGGGATGGTCAGGAGGGGTGTGCAGGGGGTGTGGTACCATGAGGGGGTGGTCAGAAGGGATGTGCAGAGCAGGGGCTGTGGTACCATGAGGGGATGGTCAGGAGGGATGTTCAGGGAGCTGTGGATGCCACGAGGGGATGGTCAGGAGGGATGTGCAGAGCAGGGGCTGTGGTACCATGAGGGGTTGGCCAGGAGGGGTATGCAGGGGGTGTGGTACCACGAGGGGATGGTCAGGAGGGATGTGCAGGGGGTGTGGGTACCATGAGGGGATGGTCAGGGGGGATGTGCAGAGCAGGGAGCTGTGGATGCCATGAGGGGTTGGTCAGGAGGGATGTGCAG
>NW_020885064.1:215015-219439 GCF_003945725.1 Corapipo altera | reverse complement strand
CAGGGAGCTGTGGATGCCATGAGGGGTTGGTCAGGAGGGATGTGCAGGGCAGGGGGCTGTGGTACCATGAGGGGGTCGAGGGCCATGGCCCACAGCAGCCCTGGGTGCAGGATGGAGAAGCAGTGACTGAAGAACATCTGGGTGAGGCAGGTGTCAAACCTGGTCTCCCGTGAGCCCAGAGCAGCACCCTGAGCACTGTGGGGAGCGTGGACAGACACACTGAGCTCCAGCATGGCCAGCAGCCACAGCAATAGGAGCATGGGCTTGTGGAGACTCTGCTCAGCTCTGATGCCAAGGAGGGTTGCACTGTTTCCCAGGGTGGAAATGATGTACAGGCAGCAGAAAGGGATGGCAAGCCACACATTCCCACTTTCCACTCCCGAGATTCCTGTTGGAAGGAAGGTAGAAGGTCTAAGGAAGCTGCTGTTGCTCTCTTACCCAGTGCAGCATCTTTGTCGTGTCAGAGATCCAGCAGCAGGTCCCGCTGGATCCTGCAAAAGAATTCACAGAACTCACAGAACAGCAACCAGGACACACAGCAAAGCTTTGTGTCACTGCAGGGATCTGCAATTCTGACTTGGCAGCAAGAGGGAATTTTACCTTTGTGATCAGCTCCCAGCACAGAGAACCACAGCTCCTAAAAGTCAGAAAGCTGCTGGAGATGGAGGAGGCAGTGCCTGGCTGATGGATTTTGGTTTTGCTGTGCCAGGGCACAGAGAGCTGTTTAACTGACTGACAGACTGACTGTGGTGCCCCAGGGAGCCACAGCACTGGGAGTGACATCCTGGCTGGAGGGGGAGAGCAGACTTGGACCTCAGACAGAGATCCCACCCCTGGGCAGGAGTCAGGGAGGGACTTCACTGGTCCTTGCTCGGGCTTTTCCTGGCCCAGCAGCAGAGTAAGAGGAGGAACCCCTTGCAGGTACCAAGACCTGGGCTCTGACGTTGCCAGGTGACTCCCTCACCTGCATATCCCAGTGTGGATTCCAGTGCCTTAGGGAGGAGATTCCCGACTCCCTCCTGTCGGGTGCTGCAGAGCACATCAGCTCTGCTGGCTCTGAGCCTCATCCTCAGTTTAGATCTCTTTTTTTTCCGCTATTTTTGTTTTAAATCCTTTGCACCTCTATTTTCTTTCTTTCTGTGAATTGATCTCAGGCTTGGTGATCTTCTCCTTCCCTAAAAATAGCCTTGGCAGCACAGACCTGCGGGAAGGGCCCCTGTGCCAGGTGGTTTATGCCTTTTGAGCTGAGCACAGCTGAGAACCCTCCCAGTGCAGCAACACTGCAGGACACAGCCAACAAACACCCACCAGCTTGGGGGTGCCAAAGGTGCTGCCAAAAAGCAGTGCAATGAACACCTGCTAGTCCAAGAGCAGAAGATTTTGGCCTCGGATATCCTTGTGTGTACAAACTCGGGTGCTGTTTTCCAGCATGAATGAAGTAAACAACAACCACACCACCCTCTCCAGAGGGAGAGAGCTCTGGCAGCTCCCAGTGCTGCTCAGGAACCTTCTGCAAGCTGAGGAGAGAAGATTTCAGTCCTACTTACCCACCTGGCCAGGCTGAGGCACAAAGGTTGTCCTTCCTTACAGATCTCTGGGTACCTGCTCTGTCAGCAGCAGCATCTCAGCTGGGCAGGACCCATCAGTCACATCAGGGCACAGCTGGCACTGCCAAAGGCAGATTGTCTCACCCCACTGTCTGTCCTGGTCGGATAAATGGTGAGTGCAGCCCTCACCGACAGGAAAAAAGGGTCTGAGAGGAGCAAGCTCCTCATGACACAGGCACCCTCCCTTTAAAACTCATCATCACTTCAACCACAGTAACACCGTCAGAGTTATCTGATATTTATCTGAGAGCTGACATGAGAAAAGCAGCCTACAAAAGCTGATGGCTTTGCCTTAAACATTTATATGGATATTTGTACCTCCACACCCAAACAGGAGCTGCTGGAGCATTTCCCTCCAGGCTGCAGGTGAATGTGCCTTGACATCCCCTCCACAAAGCTCCCCAGGACTCCCAGGCTCACTGGGGATTTCTGCTTCTTGGTTTTGGCTGATCCACTGCCTCAAAGGAGGTGATGCAAACATGTCCTTGAACCCCAGTGTCCAGTGGGATTCGCCTTGGCTTTGCACCAGGAGCTAAATAGGAGCAGGAACTGGGTGTGATGTCCAAGCAGGACTGGGAGGTGCTGCTGGTTTATGGCTTCAATGAGGGACATCAGGCAGGAGGAAACACTCCTGGGAGACCCTCTGTAGGGATGAGGAGGAGAGATGGGAATGCACCAAGAGGAGAGAGTGATGGTGGCAAGGTGGGGAAAAGTTGGAGAGAGACCTTGGACAAGGGATGGAGGGACAGGACAAAGGCTTCCCACTGCCAGAGGGCAGGGCTAGGTGGGATATTGGGAAGGAATTCTTCCCTGTGAGGGTGGGGAGGCCCTGGCCCAGGTTGCCCAGAGAAGCTGTGGCTGCCCCTGGATCCCTGGAAGTGTCCAAGGCCAGGTTGGACGGGGCTTGGAGCAGCCTGGGCTAGTGGAAGGTGTCCCTGCCCATGGCAGGGGTGGCACTGGATGAGCTTTGGGGTCCCTCCCAACCCAAACCATTTGTGATTCTGTGATTGCATGAGCTCCCTTCCTGGGCTGACGTGGCCTCAGGCACCACCAGCAGGAGATGGAACTCCTGAAAACACTGGGGTGCCCATCAAAATGGATGGATGGATGATGGAAGTTGGCCATGAGGGCAGCTCCCATGTTCTTAATGAAAATGAAAATAGCACATTTTCTGTGGACCCTACAGAAAATGGGGGTTCTATCCCCAGAGTGGTGGTGGGTGAGCATCATCCTACAGACAACAGTGCAGCCCTGATTTATGGGGTGGGTCCTCTGACACCAGCTTTTGGGTGAACTGCCCCTCTCCCCCTTTGCCTTCCCCCACCTTTTCGCTGTGCTCTGTGAAAAGCTACTTCTGTTTTTGCTGGAGGAAAAGGATGAACTTTAAGTTGAAATTCAAGTATTCTACTGAAATGATGCCAAAAAAATATTCATTTCCCATTTTGTCTGCAGCCCAACCTCTGCTTTGCTTGGGCAGAAGAGCGAGTTCTCTTCCTGGGGCTCCCCCTCCTGCTCCCCGCTGGGGTCCAGCTCACAGAGAGAGATCAGAGCCCAGAGGCTTCTCCTGGGTGGCCACAACAGTCAGGGCTGCTCAGAGGGACCAAGAGCTCTGAGGAATGCCAGGCCAGGCCAGAGACATCCTCTCCCTCTGTTAGAGCTCCTCACTTTGCACTGATAACAGAAGATGGTCCATAATGTGCTGGAGTTTTGTCACCTAGGCTTGGAGGGGTCTGTTAATGCTGAAAATTAAATTCTACCCGTGTCCTTCTTCAAGGACAGCCACCATTCCCATCTGAGTACCTTCCCAGGGAATCAGGGGGTCATTTAGGTTGGAAAAGACCTTTAAAGTCATCAAGTCCAACCATAAACATAGGGCTGCTAAGCCCTGCAGTAACCCGTGGCCCCAAGTGCCACATTTACATGGCTTTAAATACCATCACACAGTCCAGGGAACACTCTTCATAAAATGAAATCTGCTGCAGGAGGATCTTCTGGAGACACTCAGCCTTGCAGTGAAAATAATTAGTCATGAGAGGATATTTTTTTAACAGTGAAAAGGATTTTAGCAGTGAGGAGTTTAACTCCTGGGACGGATAAACTCTCCATCCCACGGGGTGTAGAAGCCAGACTGAATGTTTTTATGTCAAATTTCATCACACAGTGGATGAAACCTCCTGGGCAGCAGTAACAGAGGAGAGAACCAGGTGATTTCTACAAGAACCCATTGCTTGAACTCTGGGCAGGGAGGGAGGTTCCTCCTGAACTCGCAGTCACAGCGTTAGCTCTGGTTAAATCTGCCAGCAGCAGTAAATCATCAGCAGTTTGAGGCACACACACACGGAGCCATAAAGGTGGGAAGAGACCTTTAGGATCACCAGGTCCTACCCATTGGGGTCAGGTTCCCATCCAGGAGGATGACCACGCTGTCCCAGAGCTCCTCGGTCCTGACCCCACGAGCAGTGGGGTTCAGTGTGGGGGGCACGGGCAGGTGCAGGTTGGACACCCCGACGTGGGGGGGGGGATGCCCTGCCCAGCACGGTGGGCGAGGGCCGTGAGGAGGGAGGGGATGTAGAAGGCCAGCATGGCACAGACATGGGATGTGCAGGTGCTGAAGGCTTTCCATGGGGGTGGCAGCCTCGTCACCACCCCATGATCACGGTGTGGGACACGGGAGCAGCAGCAGGTCCGGCACTGCCACCAGGAAAGCCACGCAGAGGCCACACGTGGCACTGACCCCAGTGTCCCCACGGGCCAACGGCACCAGGGCCACGTGCTGGCAGGAGGAGTGAGGGGTGATGTGGTGCTGGCAGGAGGAGT
>NW_020885064.1:198308-215005 GCF_003945725.1 Corapipo altera | reverse complement strand
TGACGTGGTGCTGGCAGGAGGAGTGGGGGGTGACGTGGTGCTGGCAGAAGTGCTTCCTGTGGAGGGGGAGGCATGTGGGGCTCACCAGCAGGATCCCCCACACCAACCCCACGCTGCCCAGGCCCCCACCACGGGCCCCCAGAGGGTGCTGGAGTGCCAGAGCGGGCAGCAAATGGCAACAGAGCCATCCAAGGCCATGGCCACGAGCACCCCCGACCACCATGGAGAAGGTGTGGGTGGAGAACATTTGAGCGAGGCAAGAGGGAAACCCAATCTACCCCAAGCCCAGCCAGAAGCTGCCCAGTATTTTGGGCACGGTGGAGGTCGACAGGAGCAGGCCAGTGAAGGCCAGCATGGTCAGGAGGAGGTTCCTGGGCTCCTGCAGGGTGGGCTGTGCCCTCATGGCCAGGAGCAGGGAGATGTTCCCCAGCAGGGCGAGGACATATGTGATGCAGAACAGGAAGGCAATCCAGAACTGCTCCTTCTCCAGCCCAGGGATGCCAAGGAGAAGGAAACAGGGAGGATGGGAGAAGGCAGTGGAGTTCAGAGACATGAACCCTTCTTGTTTCTTGCCTGCACCGAGGGCTTTTGTGTCCTGTAGAAAAAAAAGCATCAAACACCTTTGGTCTGACCCGACCGGTGGCAAACAGGGACTGGCAGGAGGTTGGGTCTAGAAGCTCAGATTCCCCCCATGGTAAACCTTTGACAGCTGCTTGCACTGGGCCAGGAGAGCCCCTGTGAAGGAGGTGTCCTGCCAGCTGCCACTGGAAGTGCCCTGTTCCCCTTGGGGTGGGCCTGGAGCAGATGGGATTCCTCCTGGATCAAAGTGAACAGGAAGACTGCCTAAGGTGCACACCTGACACACTCCAGTGTCCAAAGGACGTCCAGCCCTGGAGACCAGATCAAAGCTGGAATGAAGGAGTGGGGAGATGGACTCCTTCGTGCTGGCCCTGGAGCTCTAAGGACGTTTGACCAGCACCATGCTGCTCTCCAACAGGAACTGAGGTGCCAAGTGCTTGTCTTGGTCAAGAAACACCCAATTAGCAAAAAGCTGAGCCAGTGCCACAGTATTTGGCAAGCCCCCCACCCCACCCACAAGCCCAGAGCTCCAGGGATGCCCATTCTGCCCCCAAAGAGACTTCTGCTCCCCCAGACCCTGCACATTGCTCTGCTTGTTTTCCCTGATACCTGGGAGAAAGGATCCCTTGAAGAGCCCTGCAGGATGATCCCGGACTGATGAGACCCTTTGAAAACCTTCCTGGAGCTGCTGGAGAGCTGCAGGGAGCAGAGGGCTGAGCAGGGTCCCAGGACAGAGCGGGGCTTTTCCTCCCTGAGGGTCTGAGGTAGCCGAGCCGGGTCTGCTCCCGCCACACCCGGAGTGAGATGTCACTGTCACCATTACAGCCCGTCCCAGCACAGCCACCAGGACCAGCTGGAGCTGGGCTCTCAGCTCAGAGAAGAGCTGCAAACCTCACAGGTACTTGGGGTTTGGAGTCACCTGCACTCTGGGAGACATTCCCTGTTTTTCTGTGTGGCTGAAAACATTCATGGAAATTCCTGATATTTCACTTCTGCATTCTCCCTCCTTCCTGCCAGCTGCCTCTGTTGGTGCTGCTCTACCTAAAAGTTCCTTTGTCCATGGAGAACACAGGGACAAGGAACACAGTTACACAATTCCCAGGCAAAGGCAGTGGGAGGTGGGCACGAGGCTGCCCAGGAAGATCCAAGGCATCAAACCTCCTACTGCAGAGCAACAAGTTCCTGCCCCAGCCCTAAATACTCACCCGCCTCCTGCAGGTCTCAGTGCAGGGACTCTGCTCTGCAGGGACCAGGAGATGTTTTTCTGCCTCCCACATCAATCCCACAGGGAGCTCTGCATCTCCCCAGCTCCTTAAGGTGCAATTAGAGAGAGAAGGAGGCAGTTTTTAACCCCCTCGGTGCCAGTGACCTCCCAGACAGGGCTGTGCTTCGTCCCGTTTGGTACCTGATTTCTTGCAGTTCATTTGGAGGAGACACAGGAGTGATCAAAGAATCATGGAATGGTTTGGGTTGGAAGGGACCTGAAAGATCCTCTAGTTCCAACTCCCTGCCATGGGCAGAGACACCTTCCACAAGACCGGAATCCCAAAATCACTGCAGCTGGAAAAGCCCTCCCAGCCCATGGATCCCCCCTGTGCCCCATCCCCACCTTGTCCCCCAGCCCAGAGCACTGAGTGCCACAGCCAGGCCTTCCTGGGACACCTCCAGGGATGGGCACTCCAAACCTCCCTGGGCAGCCCCTGCCAAGGCCTCACCACCCTTTCCAGCAGCAAATTCCTCCTCCTGTCCAACCTGAGCCTCCCCTGGCACAGCTGGAGGCCGTTCCCTCTCCTCCTGTCCCTTGTTCCCTGGCAGCAGAGCCTGACCCCCCCCGGCTCCCCCCTCCTGTCAGGGGGTTGCAGAGCCAGAAGGTCCCCCCTGAGCCTCCTTTGCTCCAGGCTGAGCCCCCCCAGCTCCCTCAGCCCCTCCTGCTGCTCCAGCCCCTTCCCAGCTCCCTCAGCTGCTCCTCACAGGAGTGGGGAGCCTCCCCTTTGCCAACTTGGTTCCCTTCTCTGGGCTGTTAAAGGTTAAATCTGGGTTTAGTTACTTGGTTTGCAATTAACACTGCTGCAGTATGAATTATTAATGCTTATTAATGCTTTCCAAACAACAGCAACCTCGCCCTTCTCTGCTCTATTGAGAGGAGAGGAGAGGGTCAGAGAGGGTCGGAGAGGGTCGGAGAGGAGAGGACTTGTATGTCATCCCCCTGGATATCCTCCAGGTCTCCAACTGCTCCAGCCCCACGTGTGTCCTCTTTGCCTCCATTGCCACCTCCAGGCTCCTGTGTCCTCCCAGTCCTCCCCCCACTGCTCCCATCCTGCCTTTCCCTCCCTCTCCTACTCCCAACCCTTCCCTTTTCAGTCCCTTCTGCAGGTGCTCCTGATTCTTTTCTGGCCCTTCTGGAGCCAGCTGGGCCCAGCTAAGCTGGACCATCCCCAGCTCTGCTCTGGCCCTGCTCACAGAGCAGACACGGGCTGGGTCCCTGCTCTGTTGGGGTTTTCCTTCTACTGCAGGAGAGGTGACCTGGGGCCTCAGCAATGGATGTTCCAGACAGAAAGTGTTTGCCACAGTTGTTGGCAAACACAAATGCTGAGGGAGAAGGCATGTTCCCTCTGTTCCCCAGCAAACTCCACGACTGAAGTTTGGAAAACAAGAAGAGAGCAAGTTTTTCTCTGTACCCAGGAGAAATCCATCAGGCCTTCATGCTCCGAGGCTCCATTAACTCTCCAAGAAATAAATTAGTAGGAAATACAATACAGCATTTTCTGGGAGGTTCATTCGTTTTTCTTTATTAATTTTTCTCTCAGCACAAAAGAAAAAAAAAAAAAGCAACATATGGGGAATGAGCAGGAGCTGTTTCTCAATGCCACAGCCGCCTGAGAAGGGTTGAGACCCAGAATGCCTTCAAAAAAATCATTCACATTTCCCAAATCACATTAGGCAGGTACAGATTGTTTTCATTTCTATGAATTTATCTTTTTTTACCCTTCTAAGCTCTAATAAACCAGAATATGCCAAAAATGACAGGGGGCAAAATTGCCTCGAAGTCCCAGATGGCAACTGCTTGTAATTCACCTAAATGAAAACTATTTATTTTCAAATGGAATGGGGTTTAATTCAGCAGAAAAGGTTATACCAAGACGTGTTTTGTGGACGCAGCACAGACTGCAAAAAGGGCACTCAGTTTACTCTCAGTGCTTGTTGGCAACTGGAAGAAACTGCACCAAACTCCACCAAATGTTGCTGCCACCTGGGGGCCCGATGCAGAGCAGTGACCTTGGGCAGGGCCCTCTGGAAGTCCTGGGAAAGTGAGGAACCCCTGGGAGCAGCACTGGGACCTGTCCTGTGTCCCGGGGAGTCAGTCCTGGGAGGGAGCTGGGGGGGCTCAGCCTGGAGCAAAGGAGGCTCAGGGGGGACCTTCTGGCTCTGCAACCCCCTGACAGGAGGGGGGAGCCGGGGGGAGTCGGGCTCTACTGCCAGGGAACAAGGGACAGGAGGAGAGGGAACGGCCTCCAGCTGTGCCAGGGGAGGCTCAGGTTGGACAGGAGGAGGAATTTGCTGCTGGAAAGGGTGGTGAGGCCTTGGCAGGGGCTGCCCAGGGAGGTTTGGAGTGCCCAGCCCTGGAGGTGTCCCAGGAAGGCCTGGCCGTGGCACTCAGTGCTCTGGGCTGGGGGACAAGGTGGGGATGGGGCACAGGGGGGATCCATGGGCTGGGAGGGCTTTTCCAGCCCCAGTGATCCTGGGATTCTGTGACACTGATGGAGACATCAGGGTTCAAGGGCACGTGGGGCTCCTGCAGATCAACCTGGTTTACAATCCCCAGTGCTGCTCTGGTTATCTGGGAGGGCTCCTGCTCTGCAGGGATTTGTGCACTTGGGCAGAGAAAACCACAAGGTTCAAATCAGAGCTCACAGAGCCCTGGCACCTCTAAAGAACCCCAAAGAAACAGATTTATTTTTAAAATGACAAAAATCATTAGGGCAAAACCTAGAAGTGACCACCCTTCACATCTGTGATTCTTTGTAAAATCCTGCTGTACAACATCCCTTCCCAGGTTCTTTAGCCTTTCCCAAAATATGAAGCAGTGTCTCCATCCTTGGAGATATTCAAAAGCTGTCTGGACACTGTCCTGGGTAACCCACTGTCCTGCTGACCCTGCTTGATCTGGGAGGTTGGACCTTCAGAGAAGATGAAGATGAACTTCATAGGTGCCACCAACCTCAACCATCCCTTGACTCTGTGGTGGCATGAAAATAAATGCAGTTTGCTCTCAGTCCTTCTTCATAATTCCTAAGTCTTGCTGATTTTCATTGTACTAACAGAGCTCTGTTGTAGTGGCCCACAGGTAGAAGAGTCATGAGAACAAAGAGAGCAAAGGCTGTTGGGTTCTCTGTTTCCTGGCAACACCCATGAAGCATTAAAAAAGCTCAAAAGCTGAAGATTTTGAACTTAATTCATAACTTCTTAGGTATTCCCAGTGTGGAGCCAAAGGTATGAAACACCTTTGATTTGGAAATGAGACTTCCTTCAGCTTGGAATTATAATTGACATTTATAACTTGCTTATTTTTTTTCCCCTGAGATGATGCTGATTCATTGAATATAATTAAAAACAAATTATTTTTACACTTTCTGAAATTTTTTCCGGAGCACCTGCTACGAGAAGGCTGAGGGGTCTTCACTGAGCACCCAGCATCTCAGAACAGGACCACAGAGGTGGAGGTTCCTCTTCTGAAGCTCATTTGTGCATCTGTAATGTAACGTGTTGTTACTATTTTACTTGGGCATTGATGCTATGGCCAAAGTTTCTGGAAGAAGTTCTGGAATGTGAATGTGCCACATGTGGAAAAGATGAATTAACAAAACCACCCCAAGCCACTGCAGCATCTGCTCTGCCCTGCCCCTGTTATGGGTGAGATGGGAACAAAGAAGTGCAATGTTGAGATGTTTTTATCAGTTTGTTGAGTCACTTTTCCTTCCAATTGCAGAACCTGCTTGGCCGGGCGTGTGTTTAGATCGCTGTAGTAGATTCTCTCCAAGTTTGATGAGGGCAAACACTCTTGGAAGGAGTTTGTAATTACTCTTTACCTTTTGCCTCCTGGCAGCACCGCAGAGTGCACCCAGAGGACAGTCCCGTGCCATGGACGCCGAGGGTGGAACGTGAGCAGTGAGGACACGGGACAGGTCACTGGGAAGTTCTGCCACCGACACGGATCAGACTCAAGATCCTCCTCTGTATCTGCTTGGTCCTCACCCCGTAGATGATGGGGTTGAGCACGGCGGGCACCAGGATGTAGATGTTCCCCATGGTGACGTGGACCAGCGGGGCCAGGTCCCTCCCGAACCTGTGCACCACGGACAGCCCGATGAGGGGCACGTAGAAGGCCAGGACCACGCAGATGTGGGCGATGCAGGTGCTGAACACCTTGAGCCGCTCCCGCCAGGCCGCCAGGCGCAGCACGGCCTTGAGGATGAGGAGGTAGGAGAGGCAGATGAGGACGGCGTCCAGCCCCATGACCAGCAGGATGGCGGCCAGGCCGTACACCACGCTGGGGGTGGTGTTGGCGCAGGCCAGGTTCATCACGTCCTGGTGCAGGCAGAAGGAGTGGGACAGGGAGCGGGACCCGCAGAAGGGCAGGGGCAGCAGGAGCAGGGGCAGGGGCAGGAAGAAGAGCACTCCCCTGGCCACGGCCGCCAGCCCGACGCGGGCGGTGGCGGCGTTGGTGAGCACGGCGGCGTGGCGCAGCGGGTGGCAGATGGCCACGTAGCGGTCCACGGCCATGGCCAGCAGCACCGTGGACTCGACGGCCGACAGGGCGTGGATGAGGAACATCTGCAGCAGGCAGGCGCCGAAGCCGATCTCCCGCGTGCCGAACCAGTAGAAGGCGAGGACGCGCGGCACGGTGGAGGTGGCCAGCGCCAGGTCGATGGCGGCCAGCATGCAGAGGAACAGGTACATGGGCGCGTGCAGGCCGGGCTCCAGCCGCACCGCCAGCAGCACCGCGCCGTTCCCCGCCACGGCCACCGCGTAGGCCCCGCACAGCAGCGCGGCCACCCAGGCCTGGGCCCCCTCCGGGCCCGGCAGCGCCGCCAGCACGAAGGACGGGCGCAGCTCAGAGCCGTTGGGGAAGGGCATGGCCCACGCCGGGGGCGACACTCATGCTACGCCGGGGCACCTCCTGCAAGGCAAACACAGACAGCGCCTCAGAAACCCTTCCCGTGGCTCCGCGTCCCACGGGATCGGCCACACTGGGCAGGCAGCTCCTCTCCCAGTCCCGCACCCCACCATGGCTGGGTGCAGCAACACCTGCGGTGACAAAATGCTGGCCTTGAGTTCAAACAGGAACTGCCTGAACTCTCTTAACGAGCAGAATAGCACAAAACCGACATTTTACATCATTAACCCCTCAGCTGAACTTGTTTTCTTTTCATTTTAAAGGACAAAATGAAAAATAATAATAATAATAAAAAAAAACCAACGGAATTTCAGTGTTTCCTGTAAAACTTCAGCTCTGCTTGATTTCTTCCATATGTGCTGCAGTGACCTGTCAGAAATGTGCTGAAGCTGGTGGTGCTGCCTCCCACGGCCCAGCCCTTCCCAGAACTGCACACGGGCACAGGCAGAATCGGCTATTTTAACTTTTTTCTGCACATGCAAATTGGATTTTCAGCCTGAAAACACGTATGGAAAAACCAGAATATCTGTAGAAAAAGAAAATAATCACATTGTTCACCTTATTCTGTATCTGCAGATTTTCCAGGAGGGCTGTGATCCAAAGGAAATGGCCACGAAGGTCTGTAAAAACCTTTGCTTTGGGTGCTTTTCTATCCCCAGGCACCAAGTCAGTACCTGTCTGTACCAGTGGCAGAACAAACCCACCATCCCCCTGCCCTGGAGGGACAGCACAAGGTCAAGTGCATAACCTGAGCCTTCTGGTTATTCCTTTTGTGCCCAATCCGTGTAAATCATGGATGCAAAGTGGGTTTACGACAAGCTCTGCAGTTTATTAATGCAATTATTTGATGAGTGACGTGGGGTTTGAAACCGTGGGGGTTTTACTGCATATCTGTGGTGAAGCCCTAAAATAGCATCGCTTTGTTCCCCTGATGTGGGGCTTTTCCATCTGGGATCTGTAACAAATAAGACTCATATTGTTGCTTTTTATACCCAGTTTACTCACGGCGTGGGTGGACTGGTGCTGTCACTGTGCCCACGGGGATGGCACTGGCAGCCCAGCCCTGGCATTAGGAACAAGGAGCCTCACCAGTCGCCAACAGGTACCTGAGGCAACTCACCTGCCAGCCCTGGAGGGCAATTACAGCCCGAGTCCCACTGGACAACCCCTGCCCTCCCATTCCCTTCCCAGGGAATGGGGCTGTGAGACAGGCACTGAAACAATCCCTGAGGCTGCAGTTTGGCTCTGGTTCTTTGGCATCAACAAATGTGTCCCTGTTTTCAGAAGTGACTCGTGATTTGAGATTGCTGGTGGGATGAGAACCAGGTGCTGTGAGGGCCTGGCTTTCTGTAGAGATAAAACTGGATATACTGGTAAAAGACAGATTACCTGTCTCTAAAAACACCAGTAAATGCACGTTTATTTTCCTGAGGGGATCCAAGCAGCAGCCACAGCAGCTCCTCTCAGTAAATCACAGAGTCACAGAATCATTTAGGTTGGAAAAGACCTCCAAGATCATCGAGTCCAACCTTTGACAGATCACCACCTTGCCATAGAACCACAAAATGGGTTGGGTTGGGAGGGACCTTAAAGTTCAGTTAATCTACCCCCTGCCATGGGCAGGGACACCTTCCACCAGCCCAGGTTGCTCCAAGCCCCGTCCAACCTGGCCTTGGACACTTCCAGGGATCCAGGGGCAGCCACAGCTTCTCTGAGCAACCTGGGCCAGGGCCTCCTCACCCTCACAGGGAAGAATTCCTTCCCAATCTCTCATCTAACCCTGTCCTCTGGCAGTTTGAAGTCATTCCCCCTTGTCCTGTCCCTCCATCCCTTGTCCCCAGTCCCTCTCCGGCTCTCCTGGAGCCCCTTTAGGCCCTGGAAGGGGCTCTCAGCTCTCCCTGGAGCCTTCTCTTCTGCAGGTGAACCCCCCCAGCTCTCTCAGCCTGTTTTCTCCTTCTTTCTTCTCCTCCTCCTCGTTCTCCCATTCTCCCTTCCTCTTCCCCATCTTTATCTCTCCCTCTCTCATTCCCACTCCACGGTGCTCTCCAGCTGTGCTGACAGATGTACTGACAGATGTGCTGACACACCTCCCACACCCTCCCTGTCCCCCAAACATTTCCTTACTGTGGCAGAGGCTCCTGGGGCTGTGGCTGTGTTGGAGAACGGCTGCAGTGAGGAAGCACAGACACCCAAGGAGGAACTCTGCAACTTTTCAGGCTGGGAGCAATCTCAGCATCTCCTCAGAATTCTGAATCATTGTTTTCAGAACCCTGTGTGAGGATGGCCCGAGTCAGGCAACCCTCCAGCAAAGCCCTTTCCTGCTGAAGTCACTCCCTTATGTGACTCCTGCAGGCTCCAGGTTACTCTGCACATGTTGGAGCAGAGTTGTCCCCTTTGGTGCTGTCCCAGTGCCAGCAGGACCTGCCCCCGAGGACCTGCTGTGCCAGGCAGAGCTCAGGGGGCTGCCACTGAACACCCTGGGACACTCAGTGAGATAATGAGCACAACACAGTGGCCTGGGAACCCTCCCCTCAGGAATCTTCCCTGCCCTCTCTCTGGAGATGTTTCTGCATTATTTTTTCTCTCCATTCCAGCTACTGTTTGGATGGAGCAGAAAAGAAAGACACTGATCTGGGCTGGTCTGAGGGGGAAGTGCCCAATGTCAGGCAGAGACAGGCCAGTTTGGGTGTGGGGTCCTGTCCCAACACCTTCTGCTGCCTCCCCTTCCAAGGTGAACACTGAGCATTGCTTCCTATTCTCCACCATGGCCAAGACTGGACAAAATATGGCTTAAGATGAACAAAAATACAGCTCCATGATTTGGAGGAGTGAAATATTTACAACTGGCTGTGGCACTCAGTGCTCTGGGCTGGAGGACAGAGTGGGCATTGGGCACAGACAGGGTGGACTCCATGGGCTGGGGGGGCTTTTCCAGCCTCAATGATTCTGGGACTCTGTTCCATGATTTTGGGGCATTTTATTCTGTCTGTGGGAGGCCACGATCCAGGAGGACCATGAACTCTCTCTGCACGTCTGGCTGAGACTCAGCCCATAGCAGAGCAGCTGCTGGGACACACTGTCCCCTCCCTGACATCTCCTCCTCCCACCCCTCCAAGGGGCACAGCCAGCACAGCACACCTCAGCTGGAAGGTTGTAGGATGTGGTCCTTAGTGTCACGAGTTTTAGCCCTTCCTATGATGTCTTTGAGCCCCCTTTATTTCAGCAAGAGTGTCCAGCCCCACCAGACCCTCAGGCCCATCCCAAATCACACCTCACTCATACAGTCCTGTTCATCTACAGCACATCCTGAAGATTTTAAGCAACTCCAGCCTAATATCTTAGGCAAAAAAGGCTTCATCAAGTTCTGTGACCTTTCACAACGAATTGATGTGTTTTATTGAAGATGCTGCTCACGCACATGACATTTAATGCAAAACAGTGACTGGGATATTAATTATACTTGGCAAGACTGAGGGACTCAAAGACATCCAAAAGAGATGGAAAAGAGCTGTTTCAGGGACGTGTCTTGTGGTTTAACCCCAGGCAACAGCCAAGCCCCAGCAACCCCTTGGTCACTGCCCCACCAGTGGGATGAGGGAGAGAACTGGAGTGGGGACAGGTGGATAACCAGTGAGTTGGCATAAAGACACTTTACTAGGGAAAGCAAAAGCCACACACACAAGCAAAGCAAAACAAGGAATTAATTCCCTCTTCCATGGGCAGCAGGTGTTCAGCTCCTCTAGGACAGCAGGGCCCTCTCACCTGTAACAGTGACTTGGGTAGACAAAGAGCATCAACCCAAATGTCCCCCCCTTCCTCCTTCTCCCCTGCCCTTCATATACTGGGCACGTTGTCCTATGGACTGGGATATCCCCTGGCTCGGTTGGGGCCACCTGTCCCAGATGTGTTTCCTCCATACTTCCCACACCCCCCCAGCCCAGCCATCTCCCCAGTGGGGCTGTACCAGGGGCAGGAAAGGCCTTGGCTCTGGTGAGCTCAGCACTAACAAAACCATCTCTGTGTTCTCAGCCCTGTGTTCAGCACAAAACAAACACAGCCCCACACCAGCCCCTGTGACTTAAATTAACTCAACCCCAGCCTCAAGCAGCACAACACAGCACTTCAGGGACGGATGGAGGCTGAGACTGTCCAAGCCCCTCAACAGGACCTGCCCAGAACTGCTCTGTGCTCAGGCTCTGGACTGAGCTGCACCCTGGGGGATGTTTCCAGTTGAACAGCTAAGGGCTGGGACAGCCAGGGTGGCTCCCAGCTCCTGGCCCAAGCCCTGTCCTGTGCAAGGGTCTCTCAGTGAAGGTCACACCCTGTTATCTGCTACAAGTTTGTCTCACATGTGATGGAGGTTCCTCAATTCCCCCCCTATGACTTGGAAAGACAAAGTCATGCAGCCCATGTTTCTTTAATTGTCTCCCTCACTGGGGTTCCACCTGGATGTTTCATTAATGCTTGGGGTGTTCACAGGCTGCTGGAAGGGATGAAGGCATCATCCTGGGACACAACAGGGAAGTTCACAGCTCTGGGTTGGGAGACAGCATCTGAGTGGATCTGCAGTTCTTTCCTCTGGCAGTGACCTGCTGTGTGGATGGAGCACCAAGGAACCAGCCCACCAGCTCTGAGTGAGAAACCAGTCCAAGAGCTTTGACCAAGAAAGCAGTCCAAGAGCTCTGACCAAGAAACCAGTGAACCAGGTCTGACCAAGAAATCAGCCTGCTGTCCCTGACTGAGAAACCAGTCCAGCAGCACTTTCTGGCAGAGCTGGTGGGGGAAGCTACCAGTCAGCCCCACTGCTCCTGCGCAGGGCCCTGAGCAAGGCCTCGCGGATGTGGCTGGATTTGATGCTGTAGATGATGGGGTTCAGGGCGGGGGGGATGAGGAGGTAGGTGTAGGCCACCAAAGCGTTCACCAGAGGGGGAACGTTCTTCCCAAAGCGGTGGATCATGGACAGGCCGATCATGGGGATGAAGAACACCAGGACAGCACAGATGTGGGACACACACGTGTTCAGGGCCTTCAGACACTCCTCCTTGGTCGCGAGGCTGACGACGGTTTTGATGATGAGGATGTAGGACAGCACGATGAAGATGAAGTCCATCCCCACCGTGGACAAGAGAATGATCATGCCATAGAAGACATTGACCTTTATATCTGCACAGGCCAGGTTCATGATGTCGGGATGGAAGCAGAAGGAGTGGGACAGCTCCGTCTTCCCGCAGTAGGTCAGTCTCTTGAGCAGGAAGGGAATGGGAAGGAGGGAGACCATCCCCCTGAGCACGATGGCCAGGCCTATCTTTGTGACAGTGGCCTTGGTCAGGATGGAGGGGTGTCTCAGGGGGCGGGAGATGGCAATGAAGCGGTCGAAGGCCATGGCCAGGAGCACGGAGGACTCGATGAAGGACAGGATGTGGATGAAGTACATCTGGGCGAGGCAGGCATCGAAGCCGATGCTGCGCAGGTTGAACCAGAAGAGCCCCAGCGTGGTGGGCAGGGTGCACAGGGCCAGGCCCAGGTCGGTGACCGCCAGCATGCACAGGAAGTAGTACATTGGCTCGTGGAGACTTTGGGTCCTCCTGATGATGAACAGGATCATGCAGTTCCCCAAGAGAGCAGTGAGGTAGAGAGCACAGAAAGGGATGGAGATCCAGGGGTGAAGGGCTTCCAGGCCTGGGATGCCCAGCATGAGGAAAGCTGAAGGCTGATGGAAGGAGCCATTGAACTCCCACGTGGCACGTGAGTCCTGCTCCATCCCAGCTCAGCTCTTGCATGGACTAGACCTAAAACACACCAACAACACAAACTCCAGGTAGTCGGACTCTGCACTGAATAGAGAAGCTGCACATCCCTCCACCTCCCCTCCAACCTGAGCGGGCACCCACGTGCTGTTTGGACACTGGCACAGTTACCACGGTGTCAAGTGTGACTGCACTCCTGTTTATCCATTAAATCCTAGAATGAAGGAAATGGATGGACATTGTTTCTTGAAAAAGAAAAAAAATAAAAACTTCAGAATGGAAGAGAAAACCTTCCTGGTGAGCAACACTGCTCCAAGTTGTCCCCAAATTCCAGAGTTTGAGATGCTTTGTTGAGTGGGCAAATGCCTTTTCTGTGATCATCCCAGCCAAGACCAAGCTGCTAAGATAAGAATTCTTTTTGATGACAACTGGGTGAAAAAAATGGTGACATTTTAACTCTGATACCTCTTATTTAGGAATCAACCTTGGAAACAAATGCAGAATTTCTTGGCCCTGGCCCAGGTTGCCCAGAGAAGCTGTGGCTGCCCCTGGATCCCTGGAAGTGTCCAAGGCCAGGTTGGACGGGGCTTGGAGCAACCTGGGCTGGTGGAAGGTGTCCCTGCCCGTGGCAGGGGTGGCACTGGATGGGCTTTGGGGTCCCTTCCATCCCAAACCATTCTGGGGTTCCAGGATGTAAAATGTACCAGAAAATCAGGCACTCAGCCTCTCCTGCTCCTGGCTCAGAGGATGGGCCCCATGGGAAGGAGGATTTTCAGTGGCTCTCACATCCAAGCTGTTGCTCCTTTCACAATCCCACTGCCATGTGCAGAGAGAGGAGCAAAACCCCACCTGGGTGGTGCCTGTGAATTTATCAATAACAAGCAAACACAAGACAAAGCACAAGATGTTGCAGGTTCAGAGCCCTGGGGAGGGTCCAGGGAAGGTCTCTGAGTCTGGACTGGAGGGCAGGGAAATGTGGGAAATGGTGGGGGTTTTACACAGGGATCAAGAGTAGGAGGTGAGTGAAGGCTTTATGGAAATCCAGCAGTGTCTGCTCCGGGGAGTTCAGCAGGAGTCTGCTGGGATGGGTGGGGTTGGAGCAGTGCTCTGGAGTAAGAGACCAAGGAGAAAGGCTTGTTCAGCTTGGAGAAGGGAAGATGTGCAGGGAGTCACCACCAGCTTTCCCCTACCTCCTGGGAGGCACCAAGGAGGCTGCACCAGGCTCTTCAGAGCTGAGCATGGCAGGAGGATGAGACAACAGGTATAAGCTGAAACAAGAGGGGTTTAGACTGGATAAAATGAGAAATGTTTCCCCATCAAGCATTGGAGCAGGTTGTCCAGAGGCTGCACATCTCCATCCTCAGAAGTTTTCAAGACCCAACTGGTCAAAGCCATGAACAGCCCTGTCTGACCTCACAGCTGGCCCTGTCTGGAGGCTGATGTTGGACTAGAGATCTTCTGAAGTGTCTCCAACCTGAATTATTCAGCAAACCTCTGAGCCTCACACATTCCAGGTTCCTACACTTATGTGACAAAGCACCCAGCAGAGATGCTGGAGAGGCTGTTGGGGTCCCCGAGCCCCCTCAGTGACAAAAGGACTCTCTGGGTGGGTGGAAGAAAGCAGCAAATGCACAAAACAAGAGCTAATTAAAGGAAAAGAGTATTTGTAGCTTCAGTCTTTCTGCACCTTGTGTAGGATGTGAAACACGCAGGTCACAGAGGGCCTGATCTGAGAGCCAGGGGGTTAAATGTAACACAGCTCATCTTTGAATAACACACAGCTCTTCCATGACGCATTTATTAGAGCCCTAATATGATTTTGCTTCATTAGAGTCTCAGTTTGAGAGTCTAACGTGACAATAAATCCCAAAGCTTAGCAAGGACAAACGTCTTCCTGCTCCAGGGCAAAAGCAACATGTAAATTATGGGAGCTGGGGAAAATCCTAAGTCATTTACTTTCCTCCAGGCAGGGCAAAGACACTCTTTGGTGTCAGGAATCACCTTGACCTGCAGCCCTTCTGTGTCAGGAGCTGAGGGCACAATCACAGCCCTTCTTCAGGAGAGCCTTGGGGGCAGCTCAGACGTGGCTGGGCAGCCAGGGCCTTCCCTCACCCATCCACAGCACTTGATGTGACCAAGGGAGACTGTCCAGAGGTCCCTCAGGTCCTCACTGGTGGCTCAGAGCTCCCCAAAGGTAAGAGCTGCCCCTTCCTGCCAACCCAACACTGTCTGGAGGGTGGGGAGGCCCTGGCCCAGGTTTCCCAGAGAAGCTGTGGCTGCCCCTGGATCCCTGGAAGTGTCCAAGGCCAGGTTGGACGGGGCTTGGAGCAACCTGGGCTGGTGGAAGGTGTCCCTGCCCCTGGCAGGGGTGGCACTGGATGGGATTTAAGGTCCCTCCAACCCAAACCATTTCATAATTCCATGATCTGAGCAGTGAAATCAACCTGCCAACTCCTGCAGTTCAGGCTCATCTGGGGGCTGGGTTAAAAACCTAAAAAATTCCAAAAAACTCCAGGCCTGTGTGTCTGCCTGACTGTCCCCAAGAGCAGCTCCAAGAGCAGCTTCGGGCAGGGGTCCAGAGCTCTCAAAGACACTGAGGTGCAACAGTTTTCCAGGAATACTGAGGCAGATAAAAGGGAGACGCTGTTGGAGTACAGTGGGAAAGAAAGGACAGGTGAGAACTCCCTGGGTCTGTAGGGGAGGCTCCTCCTACAAGAAAACCCCCACTTAAACCTGACTTTGTCAGACACCAGCAACTCTACCACACTACAGAAGTTACTCCGAAATAGGATTTATTCACTCTGCTCCTCTCTGAGCTGCTCTGGTTTGTTTTGTGCTCCAACACTGATCCCACTCCAAAGTGGTTTTACCCCTCCATGCTTTATGTGTGTCCATAAATGCTATAGATAAATATATACACATATAACTACAAAAAGGATAAACAGCCACACATGCTGGTTCCTGTGTATGTACATTTACATGTGTATGGATAACATAGCACAACCCGTGGGACACACATCTCTTACAGAATCACACAATGGCAATCAGTTAGGTCAGAAAAGATCTCCCAGCAGACTATCATGGGATGGCAATTGCACCTTCCTCACTGCAGACAAGCCCTGAGGAGGAAGCAAACCTCCAGTTCCTGGAGGATATCAAGGGAAAGATTCCTGGCAGCCCCTGGGAGGTGACTGTGGCATCCTGCCACAGAGAGGGGGCTGTGCCCTGCTCAGTGCCCGAGGTGTTGCTGCTCCCCAGGACCACCCCAGCCTGCTCGGGGGAAGGGGTCAGGCACCAAGGCAGAAGCTTCATGAAGGACATGGAGCTGTCCCTGCTTTTCCAGCCCTCAAAATTTCCACCTCCTGATTTCCTGCCTGTCCTCGGCCCTGATTTTCACCAATAACTCAAAGCACTGGTGCTTTAAGGGTTCTTGTCAGCGTAGGCAGGAGCAGAGCCTTGGGAGCCGGGGCCGGGGAGGATGAGACTCAGAAATCTGCTCCTTTCCCAAGAGGAGCCGTTGCTATTTTCACAACGGCACCGCCGCCAACTCAAGCAACGAGCGAGGGCTCGGCAAAGGGGCTCTGGGGACGCAACACCCACGGAGCCCGATTTCTGTCGACTTCAGAGGCGAGGGCAGGGACGTGCCGCTCCCACCGCCCGAGGGTGGCAGAGCAGGGGGCTCCCGCACAGAGCCCTCGGCACGACCCGCGGCACCGCGACGGCCCGACCTGCCCCGGCGAGGTGCCATCCACCCACCTGCCCCGGAGAGGTGCCATCCACCCACCTGTCCCGGAGAGGTGCCATCCACACACCTGTCCCAGCGAGGTGCCATCCACCCACCTGTCCCGGAGAGGTGCCATCCACCCACCTGTCCCGGCGAGGGGCCATCCTCCCACCTGTCCCGGCGAGGGGCCATCCACCCACCTGCCCGGAGAGGTTCCATCCCCCCACCTGTCCCGGAGAGGTGCCATCCACCCAGCTGTCCCGGCACATCCCTCCCGGAGGGTCCCTCGGACCTGCCGAGCGGCACCTCGGCCACACACCCCCCCGAGCCGGTGCCCCCCGAGCCGCGGGAGCGGAGGGACGGGCAGCGCTGCCCGCCCGGGGCACTCACCGAGCGGGGTCCGGGGGCTCTGGGCCGGCACGGGCAGCGCGGCCCCGGCGCGATGCTGAGGCAGGACCCGAATCCCCGTCCC
>NW_020885064.1:180601-193308 GCF_003945725.1 Corapipo altera | reverse complement strand
CAGGGGGGAGTGTTGGGGTGTCCTGGGCAGGGCCAGGGCTTGGACTGGGTGATCCTTGGGGGTCCCTTCCAACCTGGTAATTCTGTGGTTCTGTGATTCTAAATAACAACTGGGGTGCAATAAATTTGCCCTGATAGGGAAGCAAAGTCGAAGCAAAGCTGTGGAACTCCTGCAGGTGTGTGATCTCCAGGAGGGCAGTGCCCAGTCCCCAAACCCAGCCCTGTGTGCAGCACCTCTTGGACAAGTGTCATTCCTGAGGGAATTCCTCCCACTTCCTACCTCCTGGAGCTCACCATCCACAGCACAGCTCTCCAGGAGTCGCCAGGAGAGGAGAGGACACAGCACTGGCTGTGGAGGGACCACAGCTCTGCCAAAACCATCCAAAAGTTGCGGATGAAAAGCACACTTGGATTTTCTGTACATCCCCAGGTGCCCAAAATGGGGTCAGAAGGATCCAGGGGCTTGCTGGGGACAGGGACGGCCACGGTTTGCTCTGCAGGAGGATTTCCTTCCTAGAAAGAATAGGAATGGTGCCAATTAATTAATTGGAGAGTGTCCAGGTTGCCTGGCCACATCTGGATCGAGGTGGCTGGGTCACGGTGCACACAAGCCCCAGGAATTTCACACGTGCCTTCACCTTGTTCCTCAAGGTTTAAAGAGATTGAAATTCCAGAATGTGGGGTCATAGAATCACATGATCACTGAGTGGTTTGGGTTGGGAGGGACCTTAAAGCTCACCCAGTTCCACCCTCTGCCATGGGCAGGGACACCTTCTACCAGACCAGGCTGTTCTAGTCCAGGTTGCCCTGTCCAACCAGACACCTCCAGGGATATAATTTTGAAAAGACTTCGGGTTTTGATCTCTTAACAGATTTTATGTTCTGCAGATTGAAGTAGTTTCATTCTGATAAGGCCAAATGTGTCCATTCGCCTTTGCCACTCCCCTATAACTGGATTTTGGGAAAATATTGCACCAGGCATCTCAGTAACAGTGCGAGGAGATGAGAGCAGAGCTGTGGGGAGAGGCAGTAACAACATTATGCTGCAATTCTGCAATGACTTCTTCAAAATAAATCACTGGGATGTCACCGAATGGGTGGAAATTCAATTTGGCAAAATGTTATCAGACAGTTCTGCTTCCAGAAGGGACAGGAGAGGGATCCAGGGGAATTCATAATGGATATATGAGTAACTGTGACGCTGAGTGAACTCAGAACCTTGTGCTGCCCATGCCCAGAGCTGTTTGTGTTTGTATCACAGACCAGTTGTTTCTTTCAGGGGGGACCTTCTGGCTCTGCAACCCCTTGACAGGAGGAGGGACTCGGGGGGGGTCGGGCTCTGCTGCCAGGGAACAAGGGACAGGACAAGGGGAAACGGCCTCCAGCTGTGCCAGGGGAGGCTCAGGCTGGATATTGGGAACATTTCACCATGGAAAGGGCTGTCCAGCCCTGGCACAGCTGCCCAGGGCAAAAGCTGAGGGTTTATTCATGACCTACAGAGCTACAAACACCTCCCATGGGTCCCACCCTCCAGGTGAAACCTAAGCTGAGGTGTTTGTGATTTAGGATGTGGTTTTGGGGGTAGGATTTGGTTTGGAGTTTGAACTGCCAGAGCAGCTCAGCTCTCCCTAGAGCAGATGTGCTCCACAGCTGCACGGCCCCACCGACCCACCACCCCCAACTGCCATGGGAGAGAGATTGGACCCCACGAGTAGCCCCAAATTTGGGACACTCAGGGCAGAGCTGGACCTGTTGAAACACAGAAGCTGCATTTTTGGAGTTTTCCCCCATAATTTGAAAAGCCCCTTATCCCTCTATGGTGTCCCACTCAAACCACCCAATTCCTCCCGGCCTCACCCATGACCTGCTGCACTCTCAAGGCTGAGATTAACCTATGGAATCTGTTTATCCAGAGCCTGCTCTGTCTGGGGATGTGGATATGGAGGCATAAACAGAGGATTTTGTGTTCTTAAACTAGGTCAGAACATGAGTCCATGTCCAGTTCCAAAGATAGAACAAACTTTCCCAATGAACGTGTGACCACCCCAGGATCCCCCCACTCACGTTAGTTTACAAGAAAGTTCCCAGGATTTTCCAGGAGGGTGAAATCCCAAGATGAAGAAGCAGAGGAGCTGGGTGGGTGCTACTGAAAACAATAAAATAGGAAAAACATCTCAATAGAATTCATGGGAGTGTCCCAGATCCGACCGCGTTTCAGAGCTGTCTGTAAACTCCTTTCACTTCTCGGGGCACATTCTGCCTCTCTTGCAGAGCAGATGATGTTTTACCAATAAGGAAGTTGTGCTGGTGCTGCTGCAGAGAGACTTCTCCCTTTCTGGGAAGAAAAACTCTTTCAAATCCATTAACACAAACCAGCTGAATCCCCTGGGAGGGCTGTGTGGGGTCAGCTGATTCCAAAGGAATGTCACACACGTGACTAAAATGTGGGATTGGTACAAAACACAAGGGTTGATCAGAATAAGAAGTGAGGCAGTGTCTGGGCATCATTTGTTCATCATCACTGTCAAAAGATTTGGGTTGGAAGGGAGCTTAAAGATCATCCAGTTCCATATTCCTTCCATGGGCAGGGACACCTTCCACCAGCCCAGGTTGCTCCAAGCCCCGTCCAGCCTGGCCTTGGACACTTCCAGGGATCCAGGAGCAGCCACAGCTTCTCTGGGCAACCTGGGCCAGGGCCTCCCCACCCTCCCAGCCAGGAATTCCTTCCCAATATCCCATCTAACCCTGCCCTCTGGCAGTGGAAGCCATTCCCTGTGTCCTGTCCCTCCATCCCTTGTCCCCAGTCCCTCTCCAGCTCTCCTGGAGCCCCTTTAGGCCCTGCAAGGGGCTCTCAGGTCTCTCTGGAGCCTTCTCTTCTCCAGGCTGAACATTCCCAGCTCTCCCAGCCTGGCTCCAGAGCAGAGAGGCTTCACATCCCTGGGAGCATCCTTGGAGTTCCTGAACTCACCCCAGTGTGGAGTAGGAGGTGACAACTGCCCCTGTTTGCTGTCACAGGGGAGATGTGTGATGGGAAACGCAGGTCAGGGAAAGGATGGACAGCTGGAAAGCACTGGGAGAAAAATTGCTCTGTACATTATTGCCTTGGGCACCGTCAGTGGAAAGTTAAACAGAGAAAAGCAAACAGGGAATGTTGGGAAGACACGTGGTGCTGTCAATGATTAAAGGAAGGGGGTGAATCGCTGGGATGAGCTGGAGCCCAGCCAGGTTTGGGGCGGCTGCAGGGATGGGGAGTTCATGTGAGCATCAAGGAGCACATGGCATGACCCAACCGTGTCCTGGGCTCACCCCTACAGCCTGGGCTCTGCTCCCAGGAGACCCCACATGGAATGATGTGTCTGGCTCTGGGGCCTCCAGCATAAGGACATGGAGCTGCTGGAGGAGTCCAGAGGAGGCCACAGAGCTGCTCCGAGGGCTGGAGCCCCTCTGCTCTGGAGCCAGGCTGGGAGAGCTGGGACTGTTCACCTGGAGAAGAGAAGGCTCCAGGGAGAGCTGAGAGCCACTTCCAGTGCCTAAAGGCTTTCTGTCTCCATCATACAGTGAAAGCTGAGGGGTCTCATATGGTCACACAGCTCTGGGAACTGACAGTTTCATGTCCTGGACTGAACAGGGATATTGTCAATAAAATCACAAGTCTGGTAACACTGTCTGTACTTCTGCAGAGACCAAACCCCTCTTAGCAGTGAATTCCCAGATGAAAACCTGCCCCCAACAGCCTTGTCTCCCCGACCTTCAGGGAGGCAGCTTCACCACATGGCCACACCAGCTCTGCACTCTCACAGCCCTTCAGAGAGTGGGGCATCCCAGAATGGGAGGTGGGATAATGTGGATGGCCAAAATCCATCCCTCCATGGACAGGAAGGGAGCCGTGCTGCAGAGAGGTGACAGGGTTCTCCTGGGATGTGAAGGAACATGAGAGATCCTCTCCAGAAGAGGATGTTGCCATAAACAACCAGTCTGGAGAGGAATAGAAGGAAGAGATTGGCCTTGGGACATTTCCTGTCTGGAACTAGACCTGCTGCTGGGTCCCTCTCTGGCAGAGCAGGATGTGGATCTGCCTCTGGATCTGCTTGGTTTTCCAGCTGTACGTGGGTGGGTTCAGGACAGGTGGGACCAGGAGCGTGGGGTGAGGGGGCAGCTGCTTCCTAGACCTGTGCAGGACGGACAGGCTGGTGAGTGGGATGCAGAGGATGAGGATGGCACAGAGGTGGGAGAAGTGGGCGATGAAGGCTTTGGCCTCTGAGACACGGAGCTGAGGACGGCGCTGAGGATCAGCTGTGGGACAGCAGGATGGCCACGGACAGCAGGATGGCCATGGAGTGCAGCCCTGGGTGAGCAGCCCTGGGTGAGCAGACCCCTGTCCAGCCATCCAGATGCTCACTGGGCATCCCCACACGTGGCCTTGGCACGGCCTGGGGGGGGCAGAACGAGTGTGACGGGACTCGGGACCCACAGAGGGCATCTCGTGAGGGAGGACAGCACGGGCAGCACCGCAGGCACGGGGCACAGCCACCACCGTGGGCACAGGGTACAGCCACCACCATGGGCACGGGGCACAGGGCATGGCCAGCACCATGGGCACGGGGCACGGCCAGCACCATGGGCATGGGGCACGGCAGGACCATGGGCATGGGGCACAGCCAGCACCGTGAGCATGGGGCACGGCCAGGACCATGGGCATGGGGCACGGCCAGCACCGTGAGCATGGGGCACAGCCAGCACCATGGGCATGGGGCACGGCCAGCACCATGGGCATGGGGCACGGCCAGCACCACGCCCTACCCAGTGGAGCCACACACGGAGCCGCAGCAGTCGAAGGCTGTGGCCAGCAGGCCCCCCAGCCCGATGGCCCAGAAGGTGTGGATGAAGAACACCTGGGCCAGGCAGGCCTTGAGGTGCAGCTCGGGCAGCAGGACAGGGCCAGCACGGCGGGCAGGGCAGGGACAGCCCGGGTGTGCCAGGCCAGCAGGGCAGCAGAGAGCTGCGGCCCTGTGGAGCCCCCGGTGTGTCTGGAGGGCCCGGAGCAGGGAGCGGTGCCCCAGCACCATCAGCAGGCACGGGCAGCACAGGGGCAGTGCCATCCAGGAGCTGCTCATTGGCACACCCCAAATGCCCCGAGGAGGAAGGTCAGGGGGCTGGAGCCAGTCCCGTTGGAAGGGGACATCTGACACACGTTGGAAGGGGACATCTGACACACTGACGGTCCAAGGGCCTGGAAATAACAGCACCTTGGGATAAAAGCCCTGCTGTGAGACACCCCACCTGCCATGGCGTGGGGAGGAGAGACTCCCAGGAGCCAAAAAACCCTGTGCAGCTGCCGTGGTGCAGGACCAGCCCATCCGTTAGATGTTAGGAAGACATTGCATAATTTCTTCTTAATTTCTAAATAGATGTGTGGGAAGGAATTCTTCCCTGTGAAGGTGGTGAAACCCTGGCCCAGGTTGCCCAGAGAAGCTGTGGCTGCCCCTGGATCCCTGGAAGTGTCCCAGGCCAGGTTGGACGGGGCTTGGAGCAACCTGGGCTGGTGGAAGGTGTCCCTGCCCATGGCAGGGGTGGGACTGAGTGAGCTTAAAGGTCCCTTCCCACCTAAAGCACTCTATGATTCTATGCTTAAGAAAGAAAAAGCCACAGTGAACCAGCCCCAGGATCACTGCCAGGACTGGGCACAGCAGCAGAAAATGAGGAGAAAACAGTGGGACATTCAGTGTCTGCCCTGGTTGCAATTTAAACACCCAGATTTTTCAGGAGATTTGGTGCTCAGCTCTTTGGGAGGTGCCCAAAAGCTTCTCAGCAGCACAGGCAGGAGGACAGGCTGGGGCCAGGGTGCTCCTCCCTGTGGAATGAGGAGAAGTGGGAAGGACACCTGGAGGTCACCCTGGGAATGGGGCAGCAGCTGGAGCAGCCTTGGCCGTGCAGGTCCCTGCAGGGCTGAAGCAGCTGGGCAGGAGAGGGAAGGAGGGGGCAGGGAGATGGAGGCAGGGAAAAGTCAATGTTTGTGCTGAACCAAATGGTCAGACCACGAGAGAGAACATCTCCCTGGGAGATGAGAAGCAGCCCCATTATGTGTGACTCTGTATTGATTTCTTCCCCTTTTGTTCCAGTTTGGCAAAGTGTGTGATGTTTTAGGAGGGAGCTTTATCAGCTAAACCTGCAGGTCAATTAACCAAACCCTCCCTGATGGAAAGAAAATGCATTTGTGCTGTGCAGCTGCCAAGAAGGTTAAATGGGAAGGAAGACATTCAGAGGCTCAGATAAGACCCAGAAACTGAATCCCAGAATCCCAGAGTTTCCGAGGCTGGAAAAGCCCTCCCAGCCCACGGATCCCCCCTGTGCCCCATCCCCACCTTGTCCCCCAGCCCAGAGCACTGAGTGCCACGGCCAGGCCTTCCTGGGACACCTCCAGGGACTCCAAACCTCTGGAGCTGGGCAGCCCCTTCCCCAGCTCCATTCCCTTCCCCAGCTCCATTCCCATCCCCAGCTCCATTCCCTTCCCTGGACATGCTCCAGCCCCTCAATGTCTCTCCTGTTGTGAGGCCCAGAACTGGCCACAGCACTGAGGGTGATGTTTCACCTGCCCAAGGCTGTCAGAGAACTCCCCAGCGCATTCCAGGTCCTGTCTGAGCACCCTGGAAGCCACTGGTTCTCCCCGGAGCAGGAACCAGCAGCTGCATGGATGCTCAGTGAGGGGAGCAGAGGGCAGGTGGGGGGAATTTGCAGAGAAATATTCCAGACAGGAATATTGGACACTCCTGGGCAAAGGCAGGTACATTTAGTGCACCTGAAAGGCTCCAGCTGAGCAGCTGCTGGTCAGAGCTCAGCCCCTGTCACAGCAGCCAGGGGAAAGGGGTGTGTGCCTCTGCTCAGCTGGAAATTCAGACCCTCTGCTTAACTGAGGAGCACAAACTGCTTGAGATTTGACTCAGACTCTGACCCCTCATGGAACCACATGATCACAGACAGGTTTGAGTTGGGAGGGACCTCAAAGCCCATCCAGTGCCACCCCTGCCATGGGCAGGGACACCTTCCACCAGCCCAGGTTGCTCCAAGCCCCGTCCAACTTGGCCTTGGACACTTCCAGGGATCCAGGGGCAGCCACCACCTATTCTGAACCACTTGAGAGAATGAGGGAAATTTGTAATTATTGATCAAGGCTGAATTTTAGAGTGGCTTTTAATCATCACAGTATCACAGAATCATTTAGGTTGGAAAATACCTCTGAGATCATTGAGTCCAATCATATCAGAAAAGTCTGGGGTTCAAAGGAGCTTTAAGATCACCCAGCTCCATCCCACCTGCCCCAAACCCATCTCTATATACGAGATTAAAAGAAATATTTAGCAAAGCAATTTCCTCCCAACACTTTCATAACTCCCTGTTTGTTGTTTCTGCCAGAGACTTCTGTAAATTCTTGGTCTGAATCAAACCCTCAAGGAATTTGCCCTGTCAGAGGACAAACATCCCTGTTTTCTTCAGGCAGCCCCTGCACTTACCCAGGTGACAGCAGAGGATGTGGGGAGGGCACCAGGACCTGCCCTGGCTGCTCACAGAGCTCAGAGGGCTGGGGAGCTGCATTTAACCAGCCCCAAACCCCACGGGGCTCCCCCAGGGACCCCCAGCTCCTGCCTTTGCTCCTCAGGGCCTGTGAGCACCAGGGGAACGAGTGCAAGGTTTCATTGTCTTCTCTGAAAAGATGGCCAAGGGCAGAAGTGGGAGGGAAGGGAGATTTGGGAGCCTGGCTGGAGGAAAAAAATTGGCAAAAAAATGTGTACTCGGAAAAATCCTCAGTTTTTCCCTGCTCTGGGAAACTCTGAGAACAAGCACCAGGGCTGCAAGAAAGGGCTGCAACCAAGGGCTGCACCAGTCAGCAGTTGGTGGTTTTCTGGGTGCACTCAAAGCCCACCAGGAGCTGACACTTAGCTGGGACCTGCTCCTGTCCTTGCTGTGCATTCCAGGACGTTGTGCTGTCCCCAGTGCCCCCCCTGAACAGAGTCAGACAGACAGACAGACAGACAGCACAAAACACTCATCTACAACTAACTTTTCCACCTTTTTCTTGCATTTAAGCACTGCCTATAATTTAGAAAATAATTTTCTGGAAGGAGCAGATCAACAACACTTCGTGGAAGCAGAAAGTTCTAGTACAAACCCAATTAAGAGCTTTGTTTCCTGAATTAGGAACAAATTAACTCATTACGGCAAAATCACATTTGCAAACAGCAACTCGAGAGGTTTGTGGGGAGGTGTTTTGGGGCAGATTTTGGCAGAGGAGGGAGCCCTTGGGCTGCCCAGAGCCAGTCACAGGTGATCAGTCAGATCAGGAATAGACCCGTCATAAAATCGTGGAATCACGGAATCATGGAATCATGGCATCACAGACAGGTTTGAGTCAGGAGGGACCTTAAAGCCCATCCAGTGCCACCCCTGCCCTGGGCAGGGACACCTTCCACCAGCCCAGGTTGCTCCAAGCCCCGTCCAACCTGGCCTTGGACACTTCCAGGGATGGGGAATTGTAGTGTCTTTGTGAAAACAGGTTTATAAAGGGGAGAAAATGTCAAATCGAGAGAGGAGGGAACAACAAGAGTGAGAAAGGCCAGAGCAGGAGGGGGTGTTCTGTGGAGAACCCACCCCTGAGCAGGTACTGCCCCAAGGGAATGAATCCATTCTGAATTTCACTGTCCATCATCATTTTCTCCTCATCTCTCAGCATTGCAAAGTTCTCCTGTGGTCCTTCATCTCCACTGCTCTGGGTCTGGGGGAGGGTTCATAAAAAGCTTCAAAACAACCCAATTCCCTCCTTTCCTGTATGTACCAAGCTCAGTTCCTGCTCAGCTAGTTTGGCAACCTCCCACAGGTGTAAAAAATGACTATTTATATTATTTATTTTTATATATTTGTATTTTTTATATATTTAAATATCACATTTCTATTTTTTCCCTTCTCCTTGGCTGTGGGCTCTGGGCTGGAGGAAGAGTTGCTGAGGATCCCTGGGGGGAGCCAACAGAGACCCCACAAGACCCTGTGACCCTGAGGGCAGCGTGGGCCACGAGCTCCCTGGATGTGGGGGTTCCTTCCCTGCTGGGCTGGGATGGCAACAGCCAGGTCAGGGATATGGGAAAACAGGCCTGATCTGCTCTTGGGCCACATCAGTTCTTTAGACACAGTGAACCACCTTTTGTATCAGTCCAGAGTTATAAATATTCCAGCTCTGCAGCAAAACACCTTTCTTGTTCTAAGCCTCGCAGGAAATAAAGGAAGTAGTCTCATTAACTCACTAGAAATACTGTGGATTTCATTATCTTTTTGTGCTGTATTCGCAGCACTGTCCTGGGAGGCAGCTCTGCAGCATCCTCTCACATCAATTACTAATTCAGGCAACAGAAATTACATCAAGTTATAAACAGGAAGACAAAGGCAACCAAAAAGACAGATAAAAAAATTGTTGTTCACATGTTTGTGCTCCTCCCCATGACCTAGGAACTGGTTCCCCACAGAATCCCAGAGTCACTGGGGTTGGAAAAGCCTTCCCAGCCCATGGATCCCCCCTGTGCCCCATCCCCACCTTGTCCCCCAGCCCAGAGCACTGAGTGCCACGGCCAGGCCTTCCTGGGACACCTCCAGGGCTGGGCACTCCAAACCTCCCTGGGCAGCCCCTCTTCCCTCCACCCCCTTTATTAAATGCTCCAGCAGCACCAGCAGCTCTCGGGGGGTCGAGCAGCCCCCAGCAGGTCCTTGGCACTCGGCAGGAGCAGCAGAGCAGCCTGTGGAGCTCACACAGAGGGTCTCTCCCCCAGCTCCCTGCCAGCTCTGTGGGGTCACAGCTGAACTCTCTGCAGGTTCTGCACAGGCCACCCCGGGACTGAGCACCCTCAGCCTGCTGGGCTGGGTTCTGCTCACTGGGACTGGCTCCAGTGTCACTGTTTTCAGCTCCTATTTACTCCCAGTTCTCAAGTCATTAACTTGGAAAGATTCATGAGATGAGAGAGGTTTGAAGTGGATCATGTAGGAGCTGCAGAACTGACGTGTCTGGGGTGGATTTTTGTGGCCCATCCCATGCTGCAATTTTCATGTGCAGTTCATAGAGTTCCAGACTGGTTTGGTTTGATTTGGGAAAGACCTTAAAGCCCATCCAGTGCCACCCCTGCCATGGGCAGGGACACCTTCCACCAGCCCAGGGTGCTCCAAGCCCCATCCAACCTGACCTTGGACACTTCCAGGGATCCAGGGGCAGCCACAGCTTCTCTGGGCAACCTGGGCCAGGGCCTCCCCACCCTCCCAGCCAGGAATTCCTTCCCAATATCCCATCTAACCCTGCCCTCTGGCAGTGGGAAGCCATTCTCCCTTGCTGTGTCCCTCCATCCCTTGTCCCCAGTCCCTCTCCAGCTCTCCTGGAGCCCCTTTAGGCCTTGGAAGGGGCTCTCAGGTCTCCCTGGAGCCTTCTGCCCAGGCTGGACACTCCCTGCTCTCCCAGCCTGTCCCCAGAGCAGAGGGGTTCCAGCCTTTAGAGCATCTCCATGGCCTCCTCTGGACTCGCTCCAACAGCTCAGAGATAAAATATCCCCCCTCTGTGGAATGTGTTTGACACTCTGGGTGCTGGGACAGACACCACCCCTGCCGTGGGAGAAGTGCTTTTTGTTGTTTACTGTTTCTATTCCTGGCTTTTCCCAGGCAGCAGCTTCTCCTCCGTGGTGATTCAGTCCCTGAAGTCCCAGATTAGGGTAATCAGGTTCCTTAAGACACATAAATATTTCCCTGCAGGTCCTTCTGGCAGGTTGAGGAGTTGCTTGTGGGACAGAATCAGTATCTGCAGGTGCTGCAGGTACAGGCAGGGCCAGGCCAATCATCCAGCTGAGCTGGGGAGGGATAGTTCCACATTTAACCTGGTCTTGTGCCAGTATTTTTAAAGATAGTGCCAAGCTCTGAGCCAAGTTCAAATTTTAGCCAAATCAAGGTGGAATATGAAAGAATCTACCCAGAAAAGCTGCTGTGCAGCATTGCTAATACATCTAAGTGGGCTTTGTCTCTGGTGGAGTTAATGAGCTGCTCCAGCAATTCCAGGCATCCCAGATTTAGTGAATATTGTGGTCAAGATATGCCAGTCACACACCTGCAACCTCTGCTGGCTTCCTTGGTTAGGTTAATTACAGCAGTGCTAATTATCTGGCTCTTCCTCGGTTAAAGCCACCTCAGCCACGCTGCAGACACGGGGTGACACCTGCCAGCCCTGTCACCTGGGAGGACCTGCAGTGCCCTGCTCACAGCTCCAGCCTGGCCCCTTCGTGCTTGTGCATGAAGAGGATGCAAACACCACCAGGAAGGTAAGGATTGGTTCCTCTCCTCTCTGGAGGAACTTCTTGTGAATGAAGAAAAAAAAATAGACTAGTGTTTTCTAAACTTAATGGGAAAATTTATGGTCCTTTCAGCACCTGAAAGACATTTAACACAGAAACAATTGTCTATAATTAGATAAATCTACACTGGGTGACATTTTTTGGCAGGTTTAGGTATGACTTGAACACTGTTTACAGAAGCAGCACCACCTTGGGAGTCAGGGAATATTCAGTTTACAAATTACTGAACTAGGTACTTGCACGAAATAAAACTCTGTCAGCCTTTCATGCCGGCCAAGCACAAAGGAAACGCTCAGGAGTGTGTCAGCAGGTCCCACCTGAGCAGCACCAGCTGGAATGTGCTGTTCCATCCCTTTGGTCACAGGTACACCCCAAAAATAGCCAAAATAGCACAGACTCTTCTGCACATTGGTGTGGAGACTGCAGGTGCCACTGTTCCTGGGGGCTGGGGCAGGAGAGGTCTGTGCAGGGCTGGGGCAGAGCAGGGGAGAGGAAGGAGCAGCTACTCCAGGGGTGATGCTGCACACAGGGCTGGGACAGGGCACAACACCCCTGTGTGTGAGAGACCCTCTCTGAAGGAGGGTCGGTTTGGATGGGATATTGGGAAGGAATTCCTGGCTGGGAGGGTGGGGAGGCCCCGGTCCAGGTTGCCCAGAGAAGCTGTGGCTGCCCCTGGATCCCTGGAAGTGTCCAAGGCCAGGTTGGACGGGGCTTGGAGCAACCTGGGCTGGTGGAAGGTGTCCCTGCCCATGGCAGGGGGTGGAATAAGATGATCCTTAAAATCCCTTCCAAGCCAAATCTTCTGTGATTCCATAAGAAAACAGGACTGGAGCAGCCCTGTGAACCAGAACGACCCAGTGAAAGCTGAGCCTGATGCTGGTTGAGCAGCATTATTTAATAAGATGGTGAGCTTTGTCACCAGGATGAAGTGCAGGTACCACTGCCCAGAGCAGAACATGGGATCTGGGGAACAGATGCCTCAGGCAGGGAGCAGGGAGGGAGGAGCTGCTTTTTGCCAAGCACAGGCTTACAGGATCTCCGACAAATAACTCTGGACAGAAATGTTTGCTGCTGGAGTGGCCCGGGCCAGTGGTGGGTTCACAGCCCAGGGAGCTGAGGGGCTGCAAACAGAGCCCTCTGAGCAACAAACCTTCACCAACACCCTCGTCTGGGCAGCGCTGGCACAAGGTTGGCTTTGCTGTATTTGGCCTCCCGTGGCCAATGGAGATGACTGGACATAGGCTGAAATGTCTCTTGCTTTGTGTCCTGACCACAGCCAGGCTGAAAAGCCTCCTGGTTTGTATCACTGACCACAGCCAGGCTGAAAAGCCTCCTGGTTTGT
>NW_020885064.1:165888-180591 GCF_003945725.1 Corapipo altera | reverse complement strand
GGTTTGTATCACTGACCACAGCCAGGCTGAAAAGCCTCCTGGTTTGTGTCCTGACCACAGCCAGGCTGAAAAGCCTCCTGGTTTGTGTCCTGCGGGGGACTCAAAGCAGCTTGGAGAAGAGATGAAAATATTTAGGGGTCAAGGAAGTCAAATGTCTGGAAATCCAAAGAGATGAGGTCTGGCCCTTTGGCATATTGGGGAAAACAGAGGGTACCAGTGCCTGAGAAACTTGCATCCCGTTCCCAAACTGCCAACAGGCTGGTTTAACCCTTCCATGTCTCTGTTTTCCCTGGAAAACAGGACAATTTTCACAGCACTGTTGCCTTTGCCAAGGGCTGGAGGGGAAGGAGGTGCACACACTGTGTGTGGGGGGATGCTGGAGGGGACATGTCACTGGTTTTCCTTCCTAACACAGGGACAGGGACCCTGTGGGTGGGTGCCTGTCCAGAGAGGGGCTCCAGCAAGGTGGTTTGGGTTTGGGCTCCAGCAGGAGCAGCCCCACAGCTGGTGGGGCTGTCCTGATTCAGGGCTCCAGGGCAGGGAAAACCTGAATCTCAGAGCATGTCCAGGGGCACCAGCTCTCACAGCAAAACCCCTCTGGGCAGCACACACTGATGGTGCACGTGGACATCTGCTGCCAGTTCCCAGGGTGGGAGCTGGAGGGGACACACCAGCCCAGAACAAGGTGTGATTTCCACCTGCAGAGGTCTGTGGGTGACCAGAGTCTTGCTGAGCTGCATCCTCAGAGTATTCTGGATCTCCCCCTTCTCCCACCTTAGATTTTTGTACTGATGGAGTATAAACATGTTCAGCTTCAAGCTTGTAACTCCCAAACTATGGAGGAGAGGGTTGGAGACAACAGCCAGAGCCAGCCCAGGATGGGAGGAGAGGTAAGACAACTCCCAAATGTTCATGCTAAGACCAGGTGAGTTTGTGTCTTGCCAACATGAGCTTGCTCCTCTCTAAGAAGCTCCTGGTGGATGATTATACAGGGAATTTCTCCCAACAGGCAGGATCTGGTGTGTCAGCACCTGCCTGGCCTTTCCACTTTGTGGGGAGAAGCAGCAGCAGCAGCAAAGTTTCAGCACAAATGAACGTGCAGACTCTGCCCACCACACTCAGACTCTTCTGTCCCTCCAGGACTGCTCTCTGGAGTTTCTGTTTTACCTTCAAACTTCTCCTGTCAGAATAAAACCTTAGAAACAAGCGTTTTCCTCTGCTTGGCCTTGCAGGCTTCTCTCCCGGGTGAATGACAGAATGGAGACAGGGCAGAGAAAGGCCATTTCATGATCACATTCAATGGCCCAGGGCACTGTCTGAGACCACTTTTTGCCCTACTGGAGGGAATTCCTGTGTCGGGCTCATGGAAGGAAGCCAGGGCTGGAAGCTGACCTTGCTCTCCTTGTTCTCTCATCTTGCAGCTTATTTTGGGATGTCAGCTGAGCCCTGGTGAGCAACTAAGCCTTTCACAAGCAACAGACTGTAAAAGTGCCTTGGTTATCCCTGGCTCAACCTGAAACATGAACTTCTTCACCTTGTAGCAACTTCCAAGCCACAACAGCCCCATTTATTCAGTGTTTCTGACCCATTCCCCCTATCAGGTGATCATAGAATCCTGGAATCACTGCAGCTGGAAAAGCCCTCCCAGCCCATGGATCCCCCCTGTGCCCCATCCCCACCTTGTCCTCCAGCCCAGAGCACTGAGTGCCATGGCCAGGCCTTCCTGGGCTGAGGACTCCAAACCTCCCTGGGCAGCCCCCTCCAGTGCCTGACAACCCTTTCCAGGAGGAAAAGGTGATGTTACGCTGTCTCACTCGTTGTAACAACAATGTGCATTCCTGATTTGGCTCTTGCACTGCTGCAGGGTCTCCACCTTATCCCCCTGACACCGCAGGGCTGAAAATTCAGTGTCTGCTTTTAAACACAAATCAAGATTCTCCCTCATGGCTTCTGATCCCTCCAACAGCAGCTTCTCCTCCTTCATCCTGGTGGGTGTCCCTGGCCTGGAAGCTTTCCCCACCTGCCTGAGTGTCCTTTTCTGCTCGGCCTATGTCATGGCCCTGGTAGGAAACGGGGCGGTGTTGCTGGTCACTGGGCTGGACAAGTCCCTGCGTGCCCCCTGCCACCAGCTCCTGGCCATGCTGGCGGCCGTCGACGTGCTCATGGTGACGGCCGTGGTCCCCAAGCTGCTGAGCGTGCTGTGGCTGAACTCTGCCGAGATCGGCTACGTGGCCTGCTTCGTCCAGATGTTCCTCGTCCACTCCGCGACGTCGGAGGAGTCGGGATTGCTCCTGGCCATGGCCGTCGACCGCTACGTGGCCATCTGTCACCCCCTCAGGTACCACAGCATCCTGAGCGCCCGGGCCGTGGCCCAGATGGGCCTGGCCATCATGCTCAGGGCTCTCCTCTTCATGGTGCCCCTGATGGGGCTGGTGACGTCCCTGCCCTACTGCGGCCCGCGCGCGGTGCCCCACTCGTACTGCGAGCACCAGGCCGTGGCCGGGCTGGCCTGCGCCGACCCCGCGCCCGCCGGGCTCTACAGCGTGGCCGCCTCCTCCCTCACCGTGGGCGCGGACGGGGCCTGCATCGCCGCGTCCTACGGCCGCATCCTGCGGGCCGTGCCGGGGCACGGGGCGCGCCGCAGGGCCCTGAGCACGTGCGGGTGCCACCTGTGCGTGGTGCTGCTCTTCTACCTGCCCGGCATCGTCTCCGTCTACGCCCAGCACTTGGGCAGCGCCGTGCCCGCGCCCGCGCGGGTCCTGCTGGCAGACCTGTACCTGGCCCTGCCCGCCGCCCTGAACCCCCTCGTGTACAGCGTGAGGACCAGGCCCGTCCGCCGGGCCCTGCTCAGGATGCTCCTGCCCGGCAAGGCCCGTGCCTGACACGGGGCCCCTGGTCTGCCAGGCGTGTTCACCCAGGCCGAGGCAGTGCCAGAGGCATTCCAGGGAATGCCCACGGTGAGCAGGAGCAGCGAGGACGGAGGACTCCTGGGCTGTTATGAGACCCTACTCTGTGAGGAGAGTTATTTGAGACTGGGAGAAGGGGCACACGGCAGGTCCTCTTTCCTTCCTCCTTTCCAGGTGATACAGAGAAGCAAGAACCCACCTCTGAGTCTGGAGATGTTCTCAGTGCCATGAACATCCCTGTGATAATTTAAGGGGTCCAGCTACATTTGTGTCCATGCACAGATCCTGTTACAGCTGTGGCTGCCCCATCCCTGGAAGTGTCCCAGGCCAGGTGGGATGGGGCTTGGAGCAACCTGTCCCTGCCCATGGCAGGGGTGGCACTGGATAAACTTCAAAGTCACTTCCAACCCAAACCATTCTATGATTCTCTGAATTCTGCCCTAAAATCACTGTTTGTGTCCATGGCTATAAAGGTGATCTCAGGACTGGCTCCAATCACAGACCAACACTGTGTTCAGATGAATCCCCCCCAAAATGCCATGTTCAGTCCTCACTTCCACGTTAATTTAAAAATAAAACTCAGTGAAATGCATTCCAATTCAAAACCAGTTTGAATCTGTCTGTCTTCACCTCAGACATATTTTTTCCTGTCTTTGTGGTGTTTATCCAACTTTCTGCTGCACCTTCCATGACATCTAAAAAAACAGTTGACAGAATTTTCCTGCTGCCCCAAATTTGCATTTTTTTTCTATGCTGAATTTGCACATTTTGGCTTTACACTGCCTGGGCCTTGGGGAGGGTCTGGAGGAGGCACAAACAGCCCATTCCATGGCATGATCCTTGGAATAAGAGCCAGGAGAGGCTTCCAGCCACTGGTACAGCAGAGCCAGGGATGAAACTGCCCCAGCATCGCTCCAGGAAAACACAAAAAAGGCCTTTTAATTCTGCTGGAGGCAGCTCATGCAGCACATTCCTGTCTGGGCTGGTCATCAAGGCCACGTTGGATGGGGCTTGGGGCAACCTGGGCTAGTGGAAGGTGTCCCTGCCCATGGCAGGGGGTGGCACTGAATGGGCTTTGAGGTCCCTCCCAACCCAAACCAGTCTGGGATTCTGTGGTTCTAGGATGGTCCCTGACAGCTTCATTTTGAGGTCTCTGAACCCCCCAGTCCTGCTGGTATTCCCAGGTGTGCTGTGCCAGCCCCTCACCTGAGCAGGGCAGAGGCCCCTGTCTCTGACAGCTCTGTGCTCACACACACACGGATCACACTGATTAACTAAACCCTTCACTCACCAGGAAAGAAAATCGGGTTTGTTTGACAGGAGCTGTTTCCTGCAGGCCTCACTGATTGCCATAATTTAATTTGGCTCCAATCCTTTAATTCTTTATTGACCAAATATCCCATTAACATCTCGAGCTTTCTGCTGGGCATTGACGTCAGGGGAGCAATTGGCAGCTCAGCACATCAGCCCCAGTAATTCAGAGGAAGGGTCTGCAGCCCCCCAGCGTTCCAGGCCTCATGGAAGTCTGGCGGAACCTGCCAAAGACCTCCTTGGACACTCAGAGGTGCTTTTTCCCTCATGCAAAGTCACTCTTTGGTGTCAGGAATCACCTTGACCTGCAGCCCTTCTGTGTCAGGAGCTGAGGGCACAATCACAGCCCTTCTTCAGGAGAGCCTTGGGGGCAGCTCAGATGTGGCTGGGCAGCCAGGGCCTTCCCTCACCCATCCACAGCACTTGATGTGACCAAGGGAGACTGTCCAGAGGCCCCTCAGGTCCTCACTGGTGGCTCAGAGCTCCCCAAAGGTAAGAGCTGCCCCTTCCTGCCAACCCAACACTGTCTGGAGGGTGGGGAGGCCCTGGCCCAGGTTTCCCAGAGAAGCTGTGGCTGCCCCTGGATCCCTGGAAGTGTCCAAGGCCAGGTTGGACGGGGCTTGGAGCAACCTGGGCTGGTGGAAGGTGTCCCTGCCCATGGCAGGGGGTGGTACTGGATGGGCCTTAAGATTCTTTCCAACCCAAACCATTCCATGAGTCCATGAAATCAGAGGGGCTGGGAGCAGAGGCAGAAGGGAAAGTGGCCCCATGCAGCCCATGGGACAGCCAGGACTGTCCAGTGATGTGTCCCCTTGAAGGTACTGACCACAGCACCGTTCAAAAGCCTGGCTGCAGATAACAGGTTCTGAAAGCTTTTCCCGAAATAAACAACAAAATTCCATGGTGCTGGAGACCTGCTGTGGGCACAGGTTCGCGGTCACACCAACGGCAACCAAAATCCCAATGTTTCTGTCATTGCTCCAGGGAGCTGCAGCTGGGGACAAAGGTGTAGCTTGGCCCTCCCCGTGTACCTGCAGATGTCCCCCTCTGACCTGGCACCTCACATCCACATCCTGGTGGCTGACTTGTATCCGACTGTCCCTCCCATGCTCAACCCCCTTGTTTATGGCATAAAGGTGAAGCAGATCCAGGAGGGGACTCTCAGACTGCTGGGGCAGCTGGCAGGACTCAGGCTCATGAGCTGCCAAAGGCAGGGCAGAGGCTGAGGGAGGGAGGCACGGCCACAAAAGGAGTTCTCCCATCCCAGAATAGGTGTGAGTACAAGGAGTTATCCCCCAGAAAGGTCCATCTCTGTTCTTTCTGCAGTGACTAGAAAGGAAAGCTAGACCAGATGTCTTCTGGTGACATGGCAACAGCTTATGGACAGGAAACCAAGGGGCCAGTGCAGATGGTGCTGGGCAACTGTCCCTTTGGCCAGTGTACTTCTCTCTTCCAACACAGCACTTGGAAATCACAGAACCACAGACTTGTTTGGGTTGGGAGGGACTTTAAAGATTGTCCAGTCCCCCTGCCATGGGCAGGGACACCTCCCACCGGCCCAGCTTGTTCCAAGCTCTGTCCAACCTGGCCTTGGACACTTCCAGGGATCCAGGGGCAGCCACAGCTTCTCTGGGTAACCTGTGCCAGGGTCTCACCACCCTCACAGGGAGGAATTTCTTCCCAAAATCTAGTTGAAATCTCTCCTCTTCAGTGTAAAGCCATTTCCCCTCGTCCTGTCCCTGTCTGTCCATGCCATGCCCAGTGTGCCCATGTCTGCCTCACACTGGGGAGCCCAGCACTGGACCCAGAGCTCCAGGGGTGGCCTCTCCAGTGCTGAGCAAAGGGGAAGGATCACCCCCCTCTACCTGGTGGCAATGCTCCTGCTGACACCTTTGCTCAGGCTCAGCCTGGTGTGCACCAGGGCCTTCTCTGCCAAGCTGCTTTTCCAGGCAGGTGGTCCTGTGCTGGTTCCCCAGTCCTGGAAGGACTTTTCCCTTCTCCTGAACTCATGAGGTTTCTGTTGGCCCATCCCACTGGTGGTGGTCAGGATATGCCCTCCACATCCTATGGTTTCTCTTGGAAAACTCCCACTGCCTCGGCCAGAGCTCAGTGAAGGGAGGGCTCTGCTCCCTGCAGACCCAGCACCAGTGAGAAACCAGCACCGGGGCAGGTCCTGACTAGCTGGGGGGTCTGGGGTTTTGGCCAGTTTAGGGGACAACTTTTGCCCCAGCACCATGTGAGGGTGGACAAGAGCCCATTATGAAGGTGCACGGGGCAGTGGTGACAGGGGGTGGTGACAGGGGGTGGTGACAGGGGGCGGTGGTGACACAGGGTGGGGAGGGGCAGCACTGGGAAGGGACAGTGGTGGCTCAGGACAACTCCTGGACCAGAGTTCATCCACCCCCAGGTTGCTCCATGGAGGAGCCCCAAGGAAAGAGACACTTTGCCTTGTTTACCTGCAGAGTAGCTGTGAGCCCAACGAGGAGAGCTGAGTAACGAGCCTCAGAAGATTCCAGATGAGCCTCAGATGAGCCTCAGGACAACTCCAGCGGAGCCTCGGGAGCCTCAGGATGATTCCAGCTCTGAGCCAGGGCTTACTTGCCAATTTTGAATCTCTCCTTGGGGTGAAGTGTCCAAAGCAAACAAGTTCAGCCCTGAGTGTGCTAGTGGGGTGGGTGGGTGCCCTCTGATGGGGCTCTTCAGAGATGGGCAGAGGGGGGCACGGAGTCCCTGCAAAGGCTGGTGGGTTTGGGCAGTGACCCCAGCCCCGGCCACGTGTGGAGGGGTCTCTGCTCCCTCCAGAGCTGGTTGCAGAGTTGCAAAACCAGGGGTGCAATGGCAGCATCCCTGAACTGCCACAACACCTCAAGGTCATGGAATCATGAAATCACAGAAGGTTTGGGTTGGGAGGAACCCTGATACTCATCCTGTTCCACCCCCTGCCATGGGCAGGGTCACCTTCCAGTAGCCCAGAGTGCTCCAAGCCCCTTGGCTGGGGACACTGGTTGGACTGCAGCTCCCTGGGCAGAACCCCCTCCAGGCCAGTGGCCATACACAGACCCAGCAGGAGAGAGCTGGGGGAGCAGGATGTTCCTGATTCCACAGTTTCAGCAAGTCCAGCACTTGGGCCCCAGGCTGGACACAGACTCCAGCTCCCACCCATCCTCCTGCCTGTCCCCCTCAGCCCAAAACCTGCACCATCCCTCCCCCCACAGCCCCACCCCAGCCTCAGCCACCCTCAGAATTAACGTTTACTTAATTCCAAATAAATTATCGCTGTCCAGCAGCATTTCCTTGCTTGGTTGTTACATACAACCTGCTCAGGACCTGCACCACCCAAACTCCAGACCCAGGGGTGGGGCTGGAGTTGCCACTGAAACAGGTTTTCCCATTTTACTGTGGCATTTTCAGCCCCTAAAACTTCCTGAAACCTTGAGCTGGATTTGAGGGAAGATCACTCTGATTTTTACAGGGAAGTTTGCACTTGGCTCTCGCTCTTCATGGCAGGAGCTGCCCCACAGACCCAGGGGGGCTGCACAGAGTCCACTCCCGTGGGGGCTGGAGAAACCCCCCGGCAGCAGGAGGGGGCTCGGGGGTCCCCTCGGGACAGCCCGGGAGAGTCCCACAGCGGGCACGGGGGGACAGCGAGGCACAAACACCCTCCTCGCAAAGGGGACAGAGAGCCAGGGGACAGCGAGGCACAAACACCCCCCTGGGCAAAGGGGACAGAGAGCCAGGGGACAGCGATGTCCCCGCGGACAGGAGTCACTGCCGGGGAAGGTTTGTCTGGAGGGACGGAGCGGGGACAGCCGGGACAGCCGGGACAGCCACCCGGGGCAGTGAGGGCCGGTCCCCAGGGTGACACGGGTGACAGAGCCGGTAATTGGCCCCCGGGCAGCGGCGGGGGGGTCGCGGCCGCAGCAGCGCGGCCACCGGCGCTCGAAGCTCCTGGGGCCCGCGCCGTAATTACCAGCCGGCTCGTTAGCGCTAATTGGACTCTCCCAGGAAGGGAACCTGATGGAAAAAACATAATAAACAAAGTTCAATTGCTTTTAACTTCAGCTTGTTGGAAAGTCCGGGGAGGGAAGTGAGTCAGCGGGGCCCAGACGTCGGGGGGAGGACGCGCCTGCCTCCTGTCACCGTCACACAGCCCAAATCTCTGCCCGGGGCCAGGGCACGGGGCCAAGGCACGTGTCCCCAGGGTCCCTGGGGCCAGGAGTGCTCTGTTGGCCGGCACAGCGATGCTCCATCACCCAACACCGGGCCCGGCCCTGCGCGGGGGGCCGGGGGTCCCACACCCCGGGGCGACTGTTCCCCAAACCAGGGACCGTGTCCCCCCAGGGTACGAGGGACCACTCCGTGCTCCAGGCTCCACGTGCCAAGGCCACTCGTGACCAGCAGGGAGTGCCGGGGTGTCCTGACTGCCCCTGTCCTGGGGGTGCTCCTGACCCATGGCCACAAGGGCTGTGGGAGCTCGGGCCAGGGCTGGGGGTGTTTGGGAGCTCCCCCCGGACCACGGTGTGTGTTGGGCTGTGGGGGCACAGCTGGGACACAGGAGGCACAGCTGCTGGTGCTGCCCTGGGAGCAGCTCCCCGGCAAATGCCTCAGCCTGTGCCTCACCAAACCTTGCAAACCCGGGAGGATGGACCCGTTCAGCACCACAGAATCCCGGGATGGCTGAGGCTGGAAGGGCCCATCTGGTCCCACCTCCCTGCTCGAGCACGGCCATCCCAGAACACATGGTTGTGCCTAGACACCTCTGGAATATCTCCAGTGAGGCGTCTCCATACCTGTTGGACAATCTGTTCAGGGCTGGGTCACTGCCCAGCCAAGAAGTTCTTCCTCCTGTCCAGGGGGAACTTCCTGGGCATCAGTTCCTGCCAGTTCCTCTTGTGCCATTGCTGGCCCCCCCCCCCCCCGAGCAGAGTCTGCTCCATCCTCTACCCCCTCCCTGCAGCCCCTGACACACCCTGGGGAGGTCCCCTCTTAGTGTCTGCTCTGGAGGCTGAACAGCCCCAGCTCCCTCAGCCTTTGCTGTCACAGAGATGCTCCATCCCTTCAGCACCTTTGTCACCCTTTGCTGGGTGCACTCCAGGAGCTCCGTGTCTCTCCTCTGCTGCCGAGCCCGGAGCTGGGCCCAGCGCCGCAGATGTGCCTCCCCAGGGCTGGGCAGAGGAGCAGGATCTGCCCCTGCCCTGCCGGCGATGCTTCCGTGTGCCGAGGGCGAGCAGCGGCAGCAGCGGGGCCGCCCTGGGGACACGGCTGTGACAGCGGGCACGGCACGAGTGTGGAGCACAGGAGGCACCTCCTGGCCAGAAGGCAGCACTGCCACCTCCTGCACTGCCACCACCGCGCTGTCACCTCCCTGACACCCTGTGCCAGCCCCCTGCACTGCCCTTTCCCTCGGTCTGGGCTCAGGGTGACAGACCTCATTCCACTGCTCCTGGGCCAGTCCCGAGTGCCAAGCCTTGCTTCCACCACTGCCTGCATTAATCCCCAAAAACGGGCTGGAACAGATCTTGGCAGGCCACAGGGTCGGTCCCTCTGCATTGTACCTCAGTCTCCTCTGTGCTGAACATCACCAGATCCTTCAGCCTTTCCTTCTGGCCACCTTTTCCAAACCCCTGATGACTTTTGTCCCTCTCCTGGCTCACACTGAGCACTGCTGGTCTTCTCCTGAGGTCCCACTGGGACTCTCCGTGTGCTGCCAGTGGCAGATGCAGCTCCCAGGGATCTGCCCTGTGCTGGTTGGACACCTGACCCCGTGGTCTCTAAACAGGCCCCTTTCCCAGTTTCCCTGACTTTGGGGATTGTTTGACACAGTCTGGTCTCGGCTGTGGGGGGAACCCCAGTTACCCAGGGCTGCTGGAACACTGGCATGGCCCAGTTTGCAGGTTTTGGGCCAGATCCCTCTCTTCCAATTCAAATGCTGAGAGAAGCTGGACAGTTGGTCCAAAGCCAGGACTCACAGCAGCTGGTCACACTCTCTCCCCAAAGGGGCTGAAAGTGCTTCTAAACCTGCGGGTGATGCTGGAATGTCCTGCTTGCCCTCAACCACAGCACTCACCCAGACACCTCCCTTCCTCTGCAGCAGTTCCACCACTTTCATCACTTAATCAGAGTATTTGCTTTGGTTTATTTGCTTATGGTTGTATTTTTGACTATTTAAATATTTCCACTACATCTTTGGTTAGGTTATTTTACCTGACCCCTCTCCCTGCTGTCAGGAATCTTCCCTAGAGACTTTGGCTTTTTCCTTCTAACTTGATGGATGTGGTAATTAGCTTTCAGCCTGGCTAACCCTAGTCCTGCTCTGTGTGTGATGGGGCTGTGTGTGCTCATAAACCCCCTGCCAAAGCAGGGCTGGATTTTTCCCAAGTCGTGCTCCTCTGTGACTCACCCAGTAAATCATGGAACCACGGAAGGTTTGGGTTGGGAGGGGGTGGACTAGTTAGTGTCTCCAGGTTCCATCCCATCCTGTTTTCTACAGTCCTGGATTGAAAACCGGTAAGTTCCCCCCTCCTCTCGCTGCAGCAGGTCTCTCCTCTGCCTCCTCAGACCACTGGACTCACATTTCGGGGTGCCCTGGAGCTTGGGGGAGACCTTGACTGTCTCTCTCACATGTTGGAGCAATTCAGACACCTTTAGTGTCTGTCATTCCTTCACACAGCAGCCAGGTTTGCCGAGATATCCACAGGATCCTGCCCACGGTTCCGCTCCTCCCCTGCCCCCAGCCAACTCTCTTGATCTCAAAAAGGCCATTCCAAGCCTTCCAGCACTTCATTCCTGCCAGGCATCTAACCCTGGGTGTAATTAATGAGCAGTTCCATGTCTCCACACCTACAAGGTGTTGCTGTGTGTGGGAACAAGGTCCGTAGGGAAGCAAGAAGGAGCAGGAGCCAGTGGAGCTGCCAGATGAATATTAAACCCAAAGAGCTGTTCAGCAATATTTTATGTTTGTTACTGAGTTTGACTGGTTGGAAAAAAAATCCCGGGCAATGCAAGGACTCCAGGGAATTAGCATCTTCCCCCAGCATAAAAGCCTCATTTTTTATGGAGCACAAATGAGTTCTGGGCAGACGGGGAGGTCTGGGAGCATCTCTCTGTATTTGCCAGCTGATATTTCTAAGTGCCTACAGAAAGTTGTGAGGACTGGGAAGTAATACATTAAAAATTGTAATTTTTAAAATAGGAAAATAGATGGAAAAGGGCCTGGGAGGGGGGGAAAGAGCTGCTGGTTTCCCTGCTGCATTGCGGCTGTGCAGTTAAGGATCTCTGTTAGGCTTTGCTGCCATAAATTAAGAAGCATCAAACAGAGAGAGATAAGAAGGCAAGGAAAAAAGTCAGAGATCTTACAGCTCCAAGCTGGGGCTCCAAGGGCACTCCCAGGCAGAGCCCTCAGCTCCAGGATGGGGTGAAACCTGGGGCCAAGAGCTGCCAAGGGCTCACCCCAGAGCAGGAGGGATTTCGGGTGACCTTGGCAGTGGGACAGAACCCAAAATCCACCGTGGAAAACCCAGCCAGTAGCAGGGAAAGTTCCAGACTTCATGGGGAAAAGCACAACTTCCAGAGGAAGAAGTCCCTGTGTAGGCAGCCATGGAGCCTTCCCAGAGGCACTGAGGAGCAGGGTCAGTGGGCAGCGCTCGGAAATCCCCTGGATCCTGGCTCCAGGGGCACATTCCCAAGGCCATGCTGAGCTGGGGCTCAAGAGCCAGAGGGTCCTGCCCATGCCAGGTCTCCCTGGGACTGCAGGGGATGGAGTCCCATCTCCCCTGACACCCCACCAGCTTTTCCTTCCCCGGGTTCCCCACCAGCTTTTCCTTCCCTGGGTTCCCCACCAGCTTTACCTCCAGCATCACCAAATCTCCAGGCCATCACCTCTGGCTGCTGACCACCTCAGAACAGATGCCAGCAGAGGATCCCATGGAAGCTGCAGTGTGGGATTGGGAAGGATGGCTGCTCTAGGTACATCCTGAAAAACAGAAGTTAATTTATTGAGCAGTTTTCTAATTCTGGGGCAATTTCCCCAAGAAATGAGTTGAAGCTACAAGACAGGAGAGATCCAGTGTTGGGGGCAGCAGAAATACACAGAGAGGCTCAATGCCACAGGTTTTGGGGAGAAAAACCTGGGAAAGCGTGTCCAGCCTGGGAAAGGCTGTGGTACATTAGATGGACAGCTGGACACTTACAGGAATTACTGTGGGGGTGGAAGGGCCTGGAATTAACACCCAGATATGATGAACTCCCAGCCCGCACTTCCCATGGACGTGTCCCACGCAGCTGGAGATGGGATAATTCCCACCTTTCACCCATGTTTGGTGTTGGGCCTCTCACGACAAGGACATGGAGGGGCTGGAGAAGGAAAGGTGTCCAGAGAAAGGAGCGGAGCTGGGAAGGGTCTGGAGCAGCAGGAGGGGCTGAGGGAGCTGGGGGGGCTCAGCCTGGAGCAAAGGAGGCTCAGGGGGGACCTTCTGGCTCTGCAACCCCCTGACAGGAGGGGGGAGCCGGGGGAGGTCGGGCTCTGCTGCCAGGGAACAAGGGACAGGAGGAGAGGGAACGGCCTCCAGCTGGGCCAGGGGAGGCTCAGGTTGGACAGGAGGAGGAATTTGCTGCTGGAAAGGGTGGTCAGGCCTTGTCAGGGGCTGCCCAGGGAGGTTTGGAGTGCCCAGCCCTGGAGGTGTCCCAGGAAGGACTGGGCTGTGAAACCCGCGCCAGGACCTGCCCGATCCCCCCGCGAGCTCTGCCCTGTGGTGGGAATTTGGGGAGGTTTGGGAAGGTTTGGGACAGAGCCCCGGGGGCACACGGGGGGTTCGGGTCGGGGTCCCCCCGTCAGCCGGTCCCGCTGTGCCCCCGGCGGCCCCGTGCGGTCCTGCAGGGCCCGAGTCACACACCTGGCACAGGTACCGAGTCACACACCTGGCACAGGGTCCGTGTCACACACCTGGCACAGGTACCGAGTCACACACCTGGCACAGGTACCAAGTCATGCACACCGTGTCACACACCGTGTCACACACCTGGCACACACCTGGCACAGGTACTGAGTCACACATACTGTGTCACACACCGTGTCACACACCTGGCACAGGTACCAGGGCGGGGTCCTGCCCAGGGGGGAGTCCAGCACCGGGCACGTTTGGGGGTTCATTCCCCCATCCCGGGCAGGAGTCCAGCACCGGGCACCTTCGGGTGCTGGTTCCCATTGTCCCCCAGTGCCAGGGGCTCTGGAGCTGCAGCCTGGGGGTGGGTTGGCCAAACACAGCTTGTGGTGGCACTGGAAACCCCTCTGATGATGCCAATTCCCTAATTGTGGCTCAGATCCTTGCCATGTGTGCAGTGACGGTTTGTCTGGCTTTTCAAAGCCCAAGATGCCCCACACGGCTCTTTGCAGGCAGGTACAAGCTCCCCCTGCCCTCACCCTGAGGCAGATAAACAGAACCCAGCTGTGGATGGACATTTGGCATCCCCTTGTCCTCTGCCCTTCCACCTCGTGCCTCTGCACGTCCCGGCAGGGACAGCTCTGCTGCCTGAGGGGACACGGAGAGGCACCTGCAAGTCCTGAGCTGCTCTCGCTCCTCCAGTGCTTTTGGATTGGCAAAATAAGCCAGGGATCAGCCTCCCCAAAAGCCAGAAGTTGTTGATTAGTAGATGGGGTTGGTTACTGGCAAATCTCTGGAACTGGGTGGGATTGAACTGGATTGGAAGGATCAAAGGGAGGAGCTCCTGGGTTTCGATACTTTATCGCCAAGGCTCTCGCAGGGAGTGTCCCCGGTGCTACTCGATGTACTGCACCGTCACCAGGGGGGTGGCGAAGCGGACGCGGCGCCGGCGCTGGATGTGCCGAGCCCAGAGGTGCATCAGGGAGCGCCCCAGCGAGCTCTGCCTCAGGTACCGCTGCAAGAGGCCACGTCCTGGCGCCCTGCCACGCTGCCTGACCCCCAGCCCCCGCTGCCAGGGGCTGAAACGTGCCGGGCGGGTCCTGCCCCGGGGGCTGCATTCCAGCCCCGTGGGGCTAAAGATCCTCCCTTCTCTGGGGAGGGACCAGGCCGTGGAGCTGCTGCTGCGCTGTCCCGTGTCCTCACGTGTGTCCTCTTCCGTCCCCTTGCCCATGTCCAGCCTCGGCAGCTTCACTCCGAGGCGCCGGCCAGACTTTCTGACCCTCAGCAGTCCCGGCACCTCGGTCTGGACCACCGGGAAGGGCCCCTGTTCCCATTGCCACTGGGCCAGATGTGCCTCCAGCTCCCTGCACTGCTCCTCGAACAGCACCCAGGTGTCCTGGGAGCTCCGGATGAACCTTGGGAAATGCTTCGTGTAGCACATGAAACTTTGTCGGGAGCTGCCATGGGACGTGTCTGCCGATTCCTGTGCCCTGTCCACGCTGCTCTGCTCCTCCAGCTGGGCTCTCGCTGCCCTTGGACGCCTCCGGGTCCGCCGGATCTTCTGCAGGAACCACAGATGGCTGAGACAGGAGCAGCTCCTGGGCCCA
>NW_020885064.1:163248-165878 GCF_003945725.1 Corapipo altera | reverse complement strand
CTCTCCAGATCTGCTGCCTCCTTCCTTCCTTCCCTGGGAATCCAAAGCTCATCCTTCCATGGTAGCTGTGCCCCAGACGGGCTCCCACCATCACATCACCCCCCAGCCCCCAGAGTTTGTCCCCCCAGCCCTTTGTGCTCTCCCACCCCACTCTCAGCCTGAGGAGCAGGGAAGGCCTCGGTGCCCAGCGTGGACTGACCCACCCCAGGACATCAACACTGCAGCACAAATCCAACCCACAGCCCCTGGGCAGAGAAGGAACTCCGTCCCCACCCAACCCAGTACAGTCTCCAGCCAGCACCAGTCCTACCCCACCACTCATCCAGCTGAGGGGGTGTCCAGAGTCCGGGGGTGCCCACTCTGTGTGGGGGCACCTTTTTATGGGTGAGTTTTCCCTGCCCTGGAGAGAAGCTTCTTTTTTGCTTCTCCTTTTGCTCAGTGTGTTCTTCCTGCCCTTTCTGGAAATGGGTTGGAGGCTTCGGGGGTCACGGCTGGTCTGATCCCCCTGCAGTCGTTGTACACCTCTCCCCCTCATTCCTGCTCCTGCCCTGGGCTGTGTCTGATCTCCAGGAGCCAGAACAAAGATGCTTGCCCCAGAAATTGCTGCCCTCCCTCCATGTGGGCCCTTCTCCAGCCACATCCTGCTCTTTTTCTCAGGATATTCCTCCCCACAGCCATCAGGGTTTGGGACAGACACATTGGCCCCAGATCTTCTGGGCCTGTCCAGGGTCAGGTGCTGTGCAGGTGCTGTGTGTGCTGCAGCCACTGGATGCCCATGAGACTGGAGAGCAGTTTGATAATTGGTAATTTTGGAACAATCAGAGCGGGGCTGTGCCCAGCCCCCGGGGTCCTGCAGAGCCCCCAGGGCAGGGACAGGGGCTGCACACAGGGGGGTCGAGGGGATTTCCCTGCTGGCCCCAAACACTGCTTGGGAGCCTCATTGCCCATGGTGTGGGCACAAAGGGCCAGCGGGGCAGAGCCTGGGCTGGGCTGTGATGGGAGCTGGGCAGGGGGGCCATGGGAAGGGCTGGGAGCTCCAGGGAGTGTAACTTCCCCCTTGGCTGGGACAGGGAAGGCTGTGGGCAGGGGCAGAGGGTTTCTGTGAGCTGGCCCAGGGCTCCATGGCTGGGGCTGGCACAGGGCTGCTGCTGGTCTGGGGTGGGACACCTTGGAGCAGAGCTGCCAGGGGCAGACATGGACAAGGGGATGGAAGAGGACAAAGATGAGGACATGGGATGAAGCAGCAGCTCTGTGGAGCTGGAAGGCAGCAGATCCACGGCCATGGTCTGGTTCATCCAGGACGTGGTGACCACAAACCCCACAGGGTCACACAGCAGCAGCTCCCTGGAGCTGTTCCAGTGGCGAGGGACGTGGGGACCTGTGGAGGTAGCCAGGCCAAGGTGCAGGTCCAGCTGTGACTGCTGGGGGCCAGAGGGTCCCCCCGGTGCCCTGGGGCAGAGCTGCCAAGGGTGGATGCGCTGGGCTGCGACCCCATTCCAAAGGTTCCAAAACACGTGTTTTCCTGGCCCTGGTGGTGTGATTCCTCCCTCCATCCCACGGCCAGGGGTGGGACAGCCCCAGTGCCCGACCCCAGCAGGGACAGGTTGGCACCCACCAAGCGGGGCTGGGGGCTTCTGGTGCCCCAGTGGGTGTTGGGGGAGCTGGGGGGCCACTGGGAACCTCCTCAAGCCCAGGAGCAAAGTGCTGTCCCTGGGGAGGAACAAGTCCAGGCCCGGCTCAGGCTGGGAAGGGCTCGGCAGAGAAGGTCCTGGGGGGCACCGAGCTGAGCTCCTGTGGCCAAGGGGCACTGGGCTGTGTAAGGAGGAGCACTGGCAGAGGGCGAGTGAGGGCATCCTCGACTGAGAGGATGTCCTTGCCCCTGGTCTTGTCCCCAAGTGGCAGAGGAGCCAAGCCCCCAAACACTGCAGAGCCCACCCTGTGCTGCGCTGTGGGTTGGGATCTGTCCCAGGGGTGACCCCCACGAGGGACCTGCCACCCCCTCGAGGCTGTTGTGGGGTCTGGAGCAGGAGGGACAGTGGGAAGGGGAACCAGAAGGGCTCACCTGGAGGGGGCCTTGGATGTGGGAGAGTGGTGAGGGGCCCCAGAGGGCAGGGCAAAGTGGGGTTGGATACGGTGGAGAGGAGGATGCAAGTGTGGGATGCAGGTTTTGGGGTGAAGTTGTGAGTTGCAGGAGTGGGGCGCAGGTTTTGGGGTGCAGGTGTGGGGTGCAGGTGTGGGGTGCAGGTTTTGGGGTGTAGGGTTGAGGTGCAGGTTTTGGGGTGCAGGTGTGGGGTTCAGGTTTTGGGGTGCAGGGGGACACTTCTCATGGAGCTGAACCGTGGTGCTGCAGAACCCCTGTTGCTCCCCTGGTCAGGGTCCCACACCCCGGGGCAGAGCAGGGCTCTGTGGCCCTGGGGCCAGGCAGGGGTCCCAGAGGGGTTGGGTTCCCACGAGGCAGTGGTTGCCACGGGCTGGGCTGTGCAGGCACCGATGGACCCCGGGACCAACCTGCCCTGGCCAGGGTAGGCAGCGGCTCCAGAGCTCCTGCTGGGCTCCACATCCCTCCTCGCAGGGATCCCCACATCCCCCCTCACAGGGATCCCCACATCCCCCCTCACAGGGATCCCCAC
>NW_020885064.1:162157-163238 GCF_003945725.1 Corapipo altera | reverse complement strand
CTCACAGGGATCCCCACATCCCCCCTCACAGGGATCCCCACATCCCTTCCCACAGGAACCCCACGTGTCAGTCAGTGGAGGCTGAGGGGCCTGATCCCTCCATCCCTCCCAGGGCCACCCTCATCCTGGCCAGTACCTGGAGGGAGCCAGTGCCCTTGCCCCAGGCAGGAGAGGCAGGACACACGTTCCACAGTTTATTTCCATTTGATGGTGGGATGTGAAGGGGGGACGTGGGTGCCCACCCTGGCAGAGCCAGCCAGGACCTCTCAGCCCTGCAGCTGGGTGGGGGTCCTGCTGTCGGGCTCCTCTCCCCCAGCAATGGTGCAGCTCCCACCCTGTGGCTCCGGGGGGGTCCGGGGGCACTTTGGGATGCGCTGCCCTCATGGGGCACCCACAGCCCCTGCGTGGGTCGTGGGCAGGGGGTGCCTGGGGGTGGTGGGTCCGCAGGGCCGTCAGGCAGCATTGCCCAGGACCAGCACGCTCATGAGGAAAACCATGAGGAAGAAGATCCACATGAAGAAACGATCCATCACCTTGGCCACCTTCTTCCAGTCCCCGGTGCGGCGTTGGTTGGCGCGGTGCCGCCGGAAGCAGCCGGCGATGTAGCCGACGTTCCTCAGCAGGGCATCGTGGTGGCACGGGCAGTGGGCCCGGGGGCAGCCCCCTGCCTCGGCGCCTACCCCCCCCTCCCCGGGGCTCTCCCACGGCCCCCCAGCATCCCCCCTGCTCCCCCGCCCGCCCGGTGCTCGCTGGGGACTCTTGCAGCTCTCGCCCACCTCGTAGACGCAGCAGAGCCGGGCCATGTGGTGGAGGATGAGCCGCCGTGCCCAGGGGGGCACGGGCCGGGCCCCCGGCCCGCAGTGGTGGACGTTCATGATGAAGATGGTCAGTGCGGTGGAGGCCGTGATCATGGTCATGGTGGCGATGTAGTACTTCCCTGTGGGGGCAGGGGGCGCTGGCACTGTGCTGGAGGGGTCCTCACCCCCCACACCACGGCCCTTCCCCCTGGCAGGGGGTCCTCACCCCCCCCCACACCACAGCCCTTACACACCCCACAGCCTTTACCCCTGGCAGGGGGTCC
>NW_020885064.1:159448-162147 GCF_003945725.1 Corapipo altera | reverse complement strand
CCTTACACACCCCACAGCCTTTACCCCTGGCAGGGGGTCCTCACCCCTCACACCCCACAACACTTACACACACCACAGCCTTTACCCCTGGCAGGGGGTCCACACTCCCCCCACACCACAGCCCTTCCCCCTGGCAGGGGCCTCACCCGACCCCCGGCACAGCCCCCCAGCCCCAGGGGATGCTCCCGGTGCTCACCGATGAGCGGGACGCTCTCCGAGGGCGGCATGCTCTCCGCCACCAGCAGCTGGAACACGGTGAGGGCCAGCAGCACCGTCACCCCCAGAGACACCTTCTCCCCTGAGTCGGCGGGCAGGTAGAAGCCGAGGGGTGCCAGGAAGGAGACCATGATGCAGGGCAGGAGCAGGTTGAAGATGTAGAAGGAGGCGCGGCGGCGCAGGAGCAGCGTGTAGGTGACGTCGGGGTAGGGCTCGGAGCAGCAGCCGTAGGTGATGACGTTCCGCGTGGCCGGCATGCCCAGCACCTCCCACTCCACGTTCTCCACGAAGTCCGTCAGGTCCCCGGTGTCCAAGCGGTTGCGGAGGTCGATCTGGTTCCCGTTGTAGGTCCAGGAGCCGAAGGTGAGGCGGCAGCGCTGCCCGTCGAAGGGGAAGTAGGACACGTCCACCTTGCAGGAGCTCTTGGTGATGGCGGGCGAGTCCCACATGATGTACCCGTCCGAGCGCAGCACCACGTTGGTCTCCATGGAGCCCCCGAAGTGCTCGTCGGCGCTGGGGGAGGAGGGGGGAGGGACGGCCGTAGGGCCAAGGTGGCCCCCGGGCTGAGCCGTGTCCCCTCCCCGTGTCACTTGAAGCCCCTGGTTGCCCCCCCCCGGTGGGGAGGGTCAGTCCCAGGCACACCGGGCTGCTGCCACCCCCCCGGCCCCACATCACCCCGTCGGTGTGACCATCTCCTGCATCACCCACAGCAGGACCCTCCTGCTCCCGCCCCACGTGCAGCCCCACGTGCAGCCCCAAGGCTGGCAATACCCACTGCAGCCCCCCAGCCCCAAGGCTGGCAATACCCGCTGCAGCCCCCCAGCCCCAGCCTGAGCCCCCCGAGCCCTGGGAGCAGCCGGGGGGCTGAGCACAACGCACTTGTTGTAGAGGATGATGTCAGGCCGCCAGACGTAGCTGCTGGGGATGCGGATGCTGTCGATGCCGCCGTAGTCGTCCTTGTCCCAGGTCAGGTGGGCGTCCAGCCAGACCTGGCGCACCCACAGGTACGAGGTGAGCACCTGGTTCCTCTCGTCCTGCCGAGGGCAGAGGGTGGGCACGGGCCGATGGCCCCCGGTGCCATCCCCGCCCCCCTCAGCCCCAGCCCGGTGGCCTCTCCAAGTGTCCCGAGGGGCTGAGGTGGCTTCAAGGGGGTCCTGCTGGTTTGAGGAGGTTGGAAATGTCTGAGCTGAGCTCTGAGGCTCCACGGGGGCCGAGCTCATTGAGGGGGGAGGGTTGTGCTGGTTTTGGGGGGTCTGAGCCGTCTTCAAGTGGTCTGAGGTGGCTCGGGGGCAGCTGGGCTGGTTTGGGCGGGGTCTGGGCAGGTTTTAAGGGCTGAGCATCATCGCGGGGCGGAGCAGGACCCACCGGGGCAGAGCCGAGCCGGGGCAGGGGCCGTGCCCGGGCACTCACCATGTCGATGATCTGGGAGAGGGTGACCTGCAGGGTGACGTTGAGCGCCCGGTCCGTGTCCTCCACGGGGCGCAGGGCGCTCGAGTAGTTGGCGAAGAGGTCGTGGAGCAGCTTGTATGCGAACCTGCCCTGTGCCCCCCGGCAACCTGGGGGGACCCAGAGCGGCGCTGGAGCGGCCAGGGCGCAGCCGGAGCCCTCCCGAGGGATCCCCGGGGGCAGCTGGGTAGGGTGGGGGAGCACACCGGGACCCCCGTCCCTCCTCACCGCCAGCCTGAGCCCCCAAATCCCCCGGGATGCCCCATGTGCGGGACGCTGCTCGCAGGAGCAATCGGATGCTCCCCCCGCACCCAGAGGGGGGTCCGCACCCAGAGGGGGCTCCGCACCGCTCGCTGCTCACCCGGGGCCAGGAGGACGCCGGCCAGGCAGAGGCAGAGGCAGAGCAGCCCGAGCGCTCCGGGCTCCATCCCGCCGAGCAGTCCCGGGGACACGGGGGGGGGCCGGGGTGACGTCAGGGCTGGGACAGGGCGGGGGGGCCCGGCCCCCACAGGGACCCACAGCGAGGGGGTACGGAGGGACCCCCGAGGGTCCCCGGCAGGGAGGGGGCGGGAGCCGGGATGGGGTCTGGATGCCGAGGCACCGCCGGCAGCCACACGATACCTGTGGGCTGCTCCTGCCCCAGCCCCGGGAATGCCTCTTCCAGCGGCACCTGGAGCCATCGGGGCAGTGGGAAGAGCCGAGGGCGGTGCTGCAGCCCCCGGGGTAGAGGGACCCCCCTGCGCAAAGGACGGCCCGTTCTGCAGTCTTAGAAAAGAGCAAGGAAAGGGAAGAGGCAGGTTATTCCCTTGTGGTGAGAAGAAAACCTCGGGAGGTTAAGGGACATGGCCCAGGAGACAAAGCAGGAGTGGCAGTAGTCCCTGTCACAGAAGCATCCCCCTGCTCCATCCCTGGGGAATCCAGAGCATCCCCCCTGCCCGCTCCATCCCTGGGGAATCCAGAGCATCTCTCCCCCCTCCTCTCCATCCCTGGGGAATCCAGAGCATCTCTCCCCCCTCCTCTCCATCCCTGGGGAATCC
>NW_020885064.1:158586-159438 GCF_003945725.1 Corapipo altera | reverse complement strand
GGAATCCAGAGCATCTCTCCCCCCTCCTCTCCATCCCTGGGGAATCCGCCGCCTCCCCGGCGCCTCCTGGCACGTTTCCCACGCCGGGCCCGGCAGCAGGTGCCGAGCGGTTTTGAGGCCGGAGGTTTTGTTTCCAGGCGGTGAATTATTCATCCCCAGCCCGTGTCCCGCCGGGCCCGGGGCCGCACAGACCCAATTACAGTAATGGAAGGAGGTGAGGGCAGAGGGACCCGGCTCCTGCACACGGACAGTGTCACCTGAACGTGCCACCGTGCCATGGGCAGGGACACCTTCCACCAGAGCAGGTGCCTCCAGGCTCCGTCAAGCCTGACCTTGGATTCTTCCAGGGATGGGGCAGCCACAGCTCCTTTGGGCAACCTGGGCCAGAGCCTCCCCACCCTCACAGGGAAGGATTCCTTCCCAATCTCCCATCTCACCCTGCCCTCTGGTAGTGGGAAGCCATTCCCCCTTGCCCAAAGTCCCTCTCCAGCTTTTTCACAAGCCCCTTTCAGTACTAAAGGGCCACAATGTGGTTTATTTGGGCTCCCCCGCCCCCTCCTTGAGACAGGAGTGACTTTTCCTCCCAGGGCTCTGAGGGAGCCTCCCCTGATCCCCACTAAGGCACCTGGGATCGTGTCAGACACCTCCAGCTGAGCTGTGCCCCCACCAAGGGACACACACCTACGAACCCAAGCCCTCCCTTAAAAAGCAAAGGAACCCATGGGAATACTATAAACATTTTATTTATTGTTTTCAAAAAGACAAGAAAATAATCTAGAGCATTTATTTATACTTTTTTAATAAAAACCTTTCGATACTCCTCATGCATGAAGACCTTCCGTGGCCCCGGGG
>NW_020885064.1:153131-158576 GCF_003945725.1 Corapipo altera | reverse complement strand
GGTAAACCCATGTCTGCAACACGGACAGAGAGAGAGAGGGGCTGTGGGGGGCTGTGGAAAACCCATGTCTGCAACACGGACAGAGAGAGAGAGAAGGGGGCTGTGGGGGCTGCAGCAAACCCATGTCTGCAACATGGGACAGAGAGAGAGAGAGAGCGGCTGTGGGGGGCTGTGGCAAACCCATGTCTGCAACATGGGACAGACAGAGAGAGGGGGGCTGTGGGGGCTGCAGCAAACCCATGTCTGCAACACGGACAGAGAGAGAGAGAGAGACGGGCTGTGGAAAACCCATGTCTGCAACATGAACAGAGAGAGAGAGGGGCTGTGGGGGCTGTGGCAAACCCGACATGCTGGGCGAGGGCAGCACAGCCACTGCTCTGCAGCACAGGGACAGGGCTGCCCCTCAGCACAGGGCCAGAGCAAACGGCCTCAGGCTGTGCCAGGGAGCTTTATGTTGGATATGGGGGAAAAGTCCTTCCCTGAAAGGGCTGGGGGGGCTCAGCCTGGAGAAAAGGAGGCTCAGGGGGAACCTTCTGGCTTTGCAACCCCCTGACAGGAGGGGGGAGCCAGGGGGGGTCGGGCTCTGCTGCCAGGGAACAAGGGACAGGAGGAGAGGGAACGGCCTCCAGCTGTGCCAGGGGAGGCTCAGGTTGGATATTGGGAAAATTGTTCATGGAAAGAGTTGTCCAGGCCTGGCACAGCTGCCCAGGGCAGTGCTGGAGTCACATCCCTGTGGGGATTCAGCAGCCACGGGGATGTGGCACTTGGGGACAGGGTTAGTGGTGGCCCTGGCAGTGCTGGGGGAGAAATGGAACTCAGGGATCTTAGCAGGTTTTCCAAGCTCAATTATTTTGGGATACACCTGCAGGCCAGGTGGCAGCCAGGCTGTGTCACCTACCCGACTGAGCCAGGCGGTCCTTGGCGTTGTGGCACTGCAGCTGCTCTATCCTGTTGCACAGGGACGTCACTTTGGTGTGTAACCGCTCCAGCTCGTAGGTGGAACAATCCAGCTGGAAGCAAACAGGACAGTCAGCTGAGGCAGCAGAACCAGAGCCCTGGGGCCCTTGGAGCCAAACAACCCACCAGGGAACACTGTTCACCAAAACCTGCCTGAACCAAGCACCGGAATGGGGGAAGGGGAGGCCTGGACTGCAGCTGGAGGGGATGGACACGCTGAGTGCTGGCTTTGTCCCTTCCCTTTCCCTTCTCACTGTCACACACCCACAGAGCATGTTTGCAGGGCAGAGCCCAGCCCTGGCTGTGACAGCAAATACCAAATCCCCATTTTCAGAGATGCCCCATGTTCTGTTTGAAGTGTCTGCCAAAGGGAAGCACCACCTGCCCCTGAACAGAGGAACAGCTTATCCTTAGAGCCAGACTTTGTGAGAGTTCCCACAGTGTAGGGAAATACCCCCAGTTTTAGCCCCTCACCTGCTGAATCCTGTCCAGCATCTCATTGACACGGATGTAGTCAAGGTAGACCAGCCCTGCCAGCTCCCAGTCCTGGATGAGGGCGCTGCGCTCCGGAGGGGACAAGTCTTCCAGGAACCCCTTCAGGTACTTGTAGTTCTCGTTGATAATTGCATCTGAAGAGAAAAGGGGTCAGGAACAGAGGCCACCCCGTCTCCCACAGCAGGGACACCCACAGGACTGACACCTCTGCCCCAGGGGCACAGACCCACCTGAGGCCAAGTGCCTGACAACCAGCTTGTGGCACTGGTTCCAGTGCCCAGCCTTGAACAGGAAAAGGGCTTCCTTGTGCTTGTCCCCCTCCATCCTGGCCCGAACGGCCTTGGCCTCGTGGATCCAGTGCGGGGGGACGCAGAGCCGCTGTGTCAGGAAGGTCTCCTTGGCCCAGGACTCGGGGGTCTCGGCGAGGGCGCAGTGCCGGCTCAGCAGCTCCCGCACGGCCTTCTCCCGGCACCTGGCACGGACAGGGCTCGCTCAGAGGGCACCCTTCCTGCCACCCACGGCCACCCCAACACCAGGAGCAGGTCTACAAGGTCCCTCCCAACCCACCCCACTCTGGCACTCTACAGAACAGTGGTGCAACATATAAAGAAAAGGTCAAGGGTCAGTCACATTCCTTCAGTACAGGTTAAGAAATCATCACTGGTGTTTTGGAACAGCTTAAATGTTGCCAACTTAAGAACTTTTAAGTCTGGTCCAGGCCCCTAAAAGTAAACATTCAGGCTCGATTTGAAGTTATCACTTGATGAAAAATAGTATTGAAATGTATTAATTTGGGTTGGGAGGGACATTAAAGCTCATCCAGTTCCACCCTGTGCCATGGGCAGGGACACCTTCCAATGGGGAAGGGCACACCATCAAGGGAAAATGGCTTCCCACTGCCAGAGGGCAGGGTTAGATGGAAGATTGGGAAGGAATCCTTCCCTGTGAGGGTGAGGAAGCCCTGGCACAGGTTGCCCAGAGAAGCTGTGGCTGCCCCTGGATCCCTGGAAGTGTCCAAGGCCAGGTTGGATGGGGCTTGGAACAACCTGGGCTGGTGGAAGGTGTCCCTGCGTGGAATGAGATGAGCTTTAAGGTCCCTCCCAACCCAACCCATTCTGGGATTCTCTGATTTTCACAAGTGTCATGAAGTTCTCTAGGGGCAGAGTTTGCTGTGGGAGAAGCCACAATAAGCCCAGGTCTCTAGGACAGACTGCAGTTGTTTCCAGGCCAGTAGGAGTCAGGAGGGTCACTCACTGCGCGTCGGGCTCGTGCAGCATCACGAACACGGCCCACTCCCACAGCCCCTCGCTCTCCAGCTGGGCAGCAAAGCTGGTGTTCAGCACCCCCCGGCTCTGCTGGGACAGGTGGCAGTAGTTGAGGGCCCGCAGCACCTCCCACAGGTGCCAGCTGAGGCGGAAATCCAGCGGGTCAGACGTGACACTCCTGGGGTCCAGCAGCTGGTCAAGGTCGTAGCACCTGGAGGGGAAAACACTGGTAACAGAGAGCTCTCTGTGCCCACAAAATCAAATCAGAAATCGGTGCTGCTCAGTTCCTGCCCTTCACCCACCTCCAGCTACTCCCTGTATGTGATTTACATCAAAGTAGGGCTTTGGTTTCTTTTTTTAAAAAGAAAAATAATAGGAGAAACTGCTTAAATCCTTTTGAGCCTGCAGCCAGACTGTCACCCCTTCTCCTCTGTATGTGCTCCCTGCAAATTTCTCACTGCCAAGGAGGCAGCTATGGACAAGCCTCACTACACTCTTCAGACAGACACAGCACCTAAACCCCCACAAATGTGCCCCAAAGCTGAGAGTTCCCCATCTCTACCATCCCCAGGTGTGACAGCATCACCACCTTCTGTCAGGGGGTACATGTGGGGCTCATTTTGGACTGCTCTAAGTGCTTCTGGCTGATTTCACCCCCCTGGTTTGGGAACTCAGGAAGTCACGGACTGATCAGGGGTTTTCTAAATACTCTTTGACCTCTTTGTCCCCTTACCTGTCGCTGTAGAGCTTTAACAAATGGAAGCAGACATCTCTCAGGGGCCTTCCTGCATTGTCATCTTCTTCGACCACACACCCGGAATCCTCCAGGTAAGGGGGCAGGGGACAGCAGGCGTATTTTTCACACTCTGAGGTGTTCTAGGGGAATAGTTTTAACAGAAGTGTAAAGATAATATTCTGAACAGAACTGAATTCCACAGTTCAGCAGACTCAGGAGAATCTCTCTGCTCCAAAGCAGGTGCAACCAACTGCACCTGCAGTTGGAATTCCCACAGAACTACAGACCAGCATGGAAAAACTGAACTCAAAATGCTTTGATAGGTTCACATTTCACACTGAGCTCTCACGAACCACTGGCTGGAGGTACAGCCAGCTCTCACACACTCAGCCTGTACTCCTGAAGGATTTTAGAGCTGGAAAACCACAGATGACTTGATGGAAGTCATCCCTGGTGCATCCCTGTGAGCCTTCTCTCTGTAGCTGAGTCTGGACAGACTGAGTCAGCCAGAGCAATTTTACAGGAAAATTTCCCTGCAGTTCAGTATTTTGAAGTGCTGGACATTTGATACTGACACACAGAGAACTCTGAATACTGCAACAGAACATCAGTGACCAGTCCCCAGCCGTGCTGCTGTGCCTGGGCTGCTCGAGGAGTGGGATGGACGCTGAGCTGGCTTTAGTTAAATGATTAAACACCTTTTTCAGCAGAGCCCTTTGTCCTCTGACACAGAGCTGAGCTCTGCACAGCAAACAGGGCTCTGCATAATGCATGGGGCCAGGCTGGGCTGGGGGACAGTGCCTGTGCTGGGGAGCAGGGGGAGCACACATGGAGCTGTTGGGACACTGCAGGGAGCTGTGCATTAATGATCCCAACGGGAAAACAGGCTGTCTGGCTCCAACAGCCTTCCTGCTGCTGGGCACTGTCCCTCTGCCTCATTCTGTCCAGCTGTCAAACACCTGGAAACACTCCATCATGGGTCTTCTCCTCAGAATTTATGATTCTGTAGAATCCCAGACTGGTTTGAGTTGGGTTGGGACCTCAAAGCCCATCCAGTGCCACCCCTGCCATGGGCAGGGACACCTTCCATCAGCCCAGGTTGCTCCAAGCCCTGTCCAACCTGGCCTTGGACACTTCCAGGGATCCAGGGGCAGCCACAGCTTCTCTGGGCAACCTGGGCCAGGGCCTCCCCACCCTCACAGCCAGGAATTCCTTCCCAATATCCCATCTATCCCTGTCCTCTGGCAGTGGGAAGCCATTCCCCCTTGTCCTACACTCAGTGCCACACTCAGTCCCTTGGCAGTAATACTTGGCTGCTCACAGGAGCCTCAGTGCAGCACCAGACAGTTGGTGGCACCCTGAGAGTCTCCTTTTGGACAGGTGAGTGACCCACCTGGAAGGCTGACTCGTACATGGCCAGAGCCCTGGAGATGGAGGCAGTGGGAGGCAGGAGGTACCAGAGGTGCACGGCCACGCAGCGCTTCCAGTCCAGCAGTGAGCACACGTTGATGCTGATCCTCTCTGACAGCTGCCACACCTGGGAGACAACCACCACAGCGGTCACACACCTCACACTGCTCAGAGTGATCCAGGTGTGACACAGCCACAGCTGGGAAACAACCACCACACCTGGGAGACAACCACCACAGCTGGAAGACAACCACCACACCTGGGAGACAACCACCACACCTGGGAGACAACCACCACAGTGGTCACACACCTCACACTGCTCAGAGTGCTCCAGGTGTGACACAGCCACAGCTGGGAGACAACCACCACACCTGGGAGACAACCACCTCACCAGTCACACACCTCACACTGCTCAGAGCACTGCAGGGGTGACACAGCAGGAGGTGCCCCTGCTGAAGCAGCCCTGTGCTTCCCTCTGGCCCAGCAGGCCCCACTGACCCATCCAGGCCCCACTGACCATTCAGGTCCCACTGACCCATCCAGGCCCCACTGACCCATCCAGGCCCCACTGACCATCCAGGC
>NW_020885064.1:151878-153031 GCF_003945725.1 Corapipo altera | reverse complement strand
CAGGCCCCACTGACCGTCCAGGCCCCACTGACCCTCAGGCCCCACTGACCGGTTTCCCCGCGAGCAGGGCGAAGATGCGCAGCCGCTCCTCCTGGATGAAGCGGTCAGAGTGCAGGCGGTGCCAGTCCACCAGCTGCATGGTCAGCAGGTCCCGCACAGGCTGGCTCCCCGCCAGCTGGGACAGCAGCAGGGCCAGCCGGTGGTCACCTGTGGCAACAGAGCACCAGCTACAGCCTCCTCCCTGCTGCTGGCACGGCCATCTCCTCTGGAGCTGGGGTTTGGGCACAATTTACATTCCCGGACTGCTTTGGGTTGGAAGGGATCCTAAAGCTCAGCCAGTGCCACCCCCTGCCATGGGCAGGGACACCTTCTACTAGACCAGGCTGCTCCAGGCCCCATCCAACCTGGCCTTGAGCACTTCAAGGGATGGGAAGTCCACAAGCCCGATATTTCTTATTAAACAAACCTCTCCATAAACTGTGGGAGAACAGGGGCAGGGGAGGAGACAGAGGAACAGGAAGGACAGAGTTCCCAAAGGAGACAAATGAAGTTGAAAATGTCAGCTGACATAACAGACCAGGATGAAACCTGCCATAAAGGTCTGAAAATAAACATTTTTAAACCAAGTGTGAAGTGGCTGAACAGAAGCTCAGTTAAAAAACATTCATTAAAAATTCAAAGAGAGGACTGTGGAAAACTCCAGTTCCAAGTGTAATCCAGCAGCACTTCCTAACTGGAGGAAGCTGACAGAGGTAGTGAATGGGACCATGGACTCCAGCAGCAGCCCTCACCTAATCTTCAAGGCCAGGCTGGATGAGGCTCGGAGCAACCTGGGCCGGTGGAAGGTGTCCCTGCCCATGGCAGGGGGTGGGACTGGATGGGCTTTAAGGTCCCTCCCAACCCAACCCATTCCCTGACGCTGTGGCCACTGCCAAGGGAACACTCCCCGAGCAGAGTATCCAGTGACTCTCAGCTCTCTGAGTGTACCCCCTCCCTGTGCACACTCCCTCCCTGTGCACAGCCCCTCCCTGTGCACACCCCCTCCCTGTGCACAGCCCCTCCCTGTGCACAGCCCCTCCCTGTGCACGACCCTTCCCTGTGCACACCCCTTCCCTGTGCACACCCCTTCCCTGTGCACACCCCCTCCCTGTGC
>NW_020885064.1:124517-151868 GCF_003945725.1 Corapipo altera | reverse complement strand
TTCCCTGTGCACACCCCTTCCCTGTGCACACCCCCTCCCTGTGCACAGCCCTTCCCTGTCCTCCGGGCTCTGGGGTGCTCACCCGCCTGCTGTGCCAGCCTGCAGGCCTCCCCGATCCTCTTGCCGGTGAGGCAGCTGAAGACGGCCTCGACGTGGCTGCCGTGCCGGGCCAGGGCCACCTCGTGGTCGATGCGTGCGGCCGCGGTCTGTGCCAGCCAGCGGGAGAAGGCCCGGCGCCGCTCCAGGGCCAGCACGTACTCGCTGGGCTCCTCCAGCCGCGCCTCCAGCTCCTGCAGCCGCCCCCACACGGCCTCGCACAGCGTCCAGGCCAGGCACCAGTGCTTCACCACGCCTGGGGACACACAGCGGCGTCAGCGGGGAACACTGTGTGAGAGGGCTCGGGTGAGGAGGAGCCCGGAGGGTTCACCACCCCCAGTGTTTGCAAGGGGCTGCCCAGGGAGGTTTGGAGTGCCCAGCCCTGGAGGTGTCCCAGGAAGGCCTGGCCGTGGCACTCAGTGCTCTGGGCTGGAGGACAAGGTGGGGATGGGGCACGGGGGGGATCCATGGGCTGGGAGGGCTTTTCCAACCTCAGGGATTCTGTGAAAAGAATCATTCCATACTCACTCTCTGCCACAGCGGGATCCTCGGATGCCTTCCTGGCCCAGTCAGCATACTCGTGGATGGCAGAGACTCCAGGGTTGGGGGCCAGAAGAGGACAGGGCTCATCCATATGGACAGTGCTGTGCTTCAGCTTTATCTCCAGAGGGGTGAGATACAGCTCCTTGTCCCTGTCCATCTTCCGTTGTTCCAAGCTCAGCTTTTCCACATGAACCTTGAAAGGGGATTCTGTGAGTCTGGCGGGAAAAAGAAGATAAAACAAGTAGCAAATGTTCTGAATATTCTCCATGCAATTGGAGCAACTCATCCTAATTAACACAACAACAGTAAAACACAATCCAAGGCCAACAGCCAGGTATGGAGATCCTGGTGACAGAGTCTGGGGCTTGGAACCAGGCTTTGGGATCCTGAACCACCTGGTCTAATGGAAGATGTCCCTGTCCATGGCAAGGGGTACAGACAAGATGTTTAGCTGTTAAAAACAAGTCTTTAAGGCCCCTCCCAACCCAAACCTCCCATGATTCTGTGATTTGGCCAATAAACCTCGCTGAGCTCTCCAAAGGCAATGAGCACACCTTTACCACAGCTCGTTCCCTCAGCACTTCAGATATGTTGGAGAACACCCAGACAAGCACTTAAGTGGTGGGACATGTAGCTGTATTCCAGTCCAGGTATGGAGACCCAGCACGGTCCATGTGCTGCTGGATGTACAGGCAGAACTGAAGGCAGCTGGGAATTCAGAAGGTGAACAACTTCCTTAGTAGGACAGGTGTCCAACCAACAGGGACAACTTTGAACTTTCTCTTTAACCTTTTCCTGGGTGACAGTGCTATTTATTTGGTAAAAAAATGACTCCTCTTACTAAGGTATTCCCAGATTTGACACCCAACTTTTTGTGGCCAAGGGACATGCAGGAGATCTCCATGGCAAACACAATCTTGCACCACTCTGGCATGTCAGAAGGAACACTGCCCTGCCACCAGGATTCTGTCCAACACGAGGAGCATGTCAGACCCCCCCTGAGGGAAAGCTCTACTCACGATTTGGGAGCCACGGGAGTCGGCAGGAATCCGTATTCCACAGGCTCACACTGTGGATCTTCCGTTTCACTTGACCCACTCAGCTGATCTCCACAATTGACCAGTGTCCAGTTGGGGCCCCAGCCCACGCGGAAGGAGCGCCCCATGAAGAGTCCCATGTCCATGAGGAGCTTCCCTTTGCCGTAGGTGATGGAGCGCTCCAGAGGGACGAGGCCCCGCTGCCTGCGGGCACCCACCGTCCTCACCTGCACCTCGGGCACCGCCGGGGGCACGGAGAACACGGCGGCCAGCGGGGACACTGCTGACCACAGGGCCCCGGGAGGGGGACTGCCCAAAGTCCTGCGGCCCTTGGCATCTGGCACGGCAGCGCCCGGCGGCTGGAAAAGGACGCTGGCAAACCGGGATTGCAGCAGCCCAGCAACTGGCAGGGAGAGGCGGGAAGAATGTTTCAGTGGAGGGGCAGCCAAGTGTCACGGGGACAGTTCTGCCCTTCTCAGGGTGTTCCAGGACTCCTGGAGCAGCCAGTGGAAGTGTTTGGATAACAGGGTGTGGGGAAGCTCAGGGCTAAGTGTGATTGTCTGCAGTGCTGAGACCCACAGACCCCCTGAGCCAAAGGAACACGTGGGGTGTTCCCAGGAACAGGACGGGGACAGCCTCACCCACAACCAGCAGTTCCCAAAGGAGCCACTAATTTAATGCCAGAATTAAGACATCAGAACAGAAGGGGGGGGAGAACTGATTAGCAGGGCTGACACTGAACCCACAGGCACACCTCAGGTCTGTCCCTTTAATGGGCTTTGAATTAATTAACCCATCTGAATTAATGGGTTTCCTCAACTAGGAAGCATCTCCATGCTTGTTACCAGAGGGATTTGCCAATATTCCTACAGAAAGCACCAGTTAGTGGATGCACTGGGTGTGAGGGACAAGGTTTGGGCAGTGGGGGCTCTGGCAGGGTCTGCCCTGTGCTGGCTCCCCCTGAGCCCACCCAGGGAGCTCGTGGCACCTCCAAACTAAGCTGCAAAGTTGTTGGTGCCTCTGTGAGATATTAAAACCCACAGAGGCAGGTTAAAAAAAAAAAGCAAACAAAAACAAAGACAAACTGTGAAAAGAGCAGCGCAAGTGTCAGAGGAGGAGAGGGAGGTGCTCCAGGCACTGGAGCAGGGAATGAACAGAGGAGGAAGGAGTGGCAGACAGGAACTGCTGCAGATCCTGTGACTTTGCCAGTTAGTGTTGAAACTCAGCTCTTTCTTCACACAATCTGTGGTTTCTCACCGTACCTGAGTGTTTTTTCTGCCCTTGTGATTTTGAAATGGGCAGCCTTGGAGAGCAGATCTCTTGGGAAGTGTCCACCTTGACAGGTTGCTTCCCAGGATAATCCAGGATCAAATCCAGGTCGTCGTCATCAGCAAGCAAGGAAGCTTTCATGATCTGAGGACGTGGGAAGCCAAGGCAGCACATCAGCAATCCCTCTCACTGCAGCAGTTCCCTGAGCTCATCAAAATAGCTCTTCCCACCCAAAATAACTCCCACATGCAGCGCGTGACCAAACAACACACTCATGGATGCAAATGTTCCAAGAAACAGTGGAGGCACAGCTCAGGATGTCACCTGATGATAGGGTTTTACAACTACTAGTTAAACTACTGTGGACTTGTTAGGGAAGGCAGTGACATCCCAAAATAATCCTGATTTCTTAGATCTTAGCTCTGTCCCCTTGTTTTTCAGCTTAAGGAAGAACTTCAGGACTATTTGTTATCACAGGTAGAAGCCCAAGAGTGTTCACAGTACTCTCCTTCCATGAAATTACAAAGGCCTGGAGGGACAGGACAAGGGGGAATGGCTTCCACTACCAGAGAGCAGGGTTAGATGGGATATTGGAAAGGAATTGTTGGCTGGGAGGGTGGGGAGGCCCTGGCCCAGGCTGACCAGAGAAGCTGTGGCTGCCCCTGGATCCCTGGAAGTGTCCAAGGCCAGATTGGACGGGGCTTGGAGCAACCTGGGCTGGTGGAAGGTGTCCCTGCCCATGGCAGGGGGTGGCACTGGATGGGCTTTAAGGTCCCTTCCCACCCACAGCAGTCTGGGATTCTATGAAATACAAGCACGAACATCAAACCCCAAATCAAGACCAGTTATCCCAACCCCTTGTTCTCCACCAGCTGGGCCCAAGGCCAAGTCTGCCATTAGCTCAGCTTATCCCACTGCCCACACTCCAGAGTTAAATCGGAGTTCTGGCTTTAAGGTGAGTGTTCCTTCAGCACTGAGCTTGCCATGTCTCCAAGGTTTCCCACAGAACAGAGCCCTGGTAAGTTCAATCCCACCCCAGGAGAGAGGCACAGTTCATTACAAGCTGACACACAAACACACTGGGGGAGGCAAACGCAGCCCTGGAGAAGTGCTGGCTCTGCCAGCTGCTGCCCTGGGAGGGGCTGCAGGACACTGACCTGCAGGACGTAGGGGTTGATGCCGTGGGTGGAGGCGATGTGGGTGGAGGCGGGCACGGCCTCCTGCTCCTCGGCCAGGCTGTCCTCCCCAAAGGGCTCCTGGGGCTGCTCCTGGGGCTGCTCCTGGGTGATGTCTGCCATGTCGCTGTCCAGCTCCACCACCCTGCCCAGCTGCTCCAGCTCCAGGGGCTGTGGATACAGAGGCCACGTCACACACCCTGGGTCACAGCCCTGCCAGGACAGAGCACCTCAGAGGCCCAGGAATCACCTGCAAGTGCAGCCGAGCGTTCCCTGGGGGTGCCAAGGCTCCACACCAAGGTCAGGGGTGGACACACAGAACCTCCAGGGTGTGCCAGTGACACGGAAGAAGCAGTCTCAGCTTAGAGGTGCCCTCCTGGAGTTTACCCAGTTCTGCCATTCAGTTTTGGAAACTGTTCTTCAGCCTTCCAGTTCTCATGTTCCCAGCGAAGGGAGAGCTCTGTTTGTCCTGCCTTCCTCCTTTTCTCCCCCAGAGCCCATCCCATGCAGCACAAATTCAAATCAAGGAGTCTGCATTCCACAAAGAACTCAACTTTCAGTTGTTACTGTGAGGGTGGGGAGGCCCTGGCACAGGCTGTGGCTGCCCCTGGATCCCTGGAAGTGTCCAAGGCCAGGCTGGATGAGACTTGGAGCAGCCTGGGATAGCGGCAGGGGGTGGGACTGGATGAGCTTTAAGGTCCCTCCAACCCAAACCACTCCATGATTCCATGGCTAACTGACCACTGTCATGCCTGTACCTCTGCCCAGCTCACTGACTGGGGCCTGAGCTCCAGAGTGCTGGTTTGGCTCCTGTTTAACCATCCTTTGGCTCAGCTACATGTCCTGGGAAAGCCTCATGCTTCCAGCTTCCTCAATTCCCAGGAAAAACACAGTACAGACCACTGAAGTGATGCAAACATAGGAGTGGAGAAATTGAGGCAGGGAGTGCCCTGGAATCCTGCTCAGGAATTAAGGAGCATATTCACGAGGCTGTGCTTAGCTCAGTAGGATTAGGCAGGAAAGGGGATGGAGGGTCTGAGCTGAGGCAGATAAAATCAGACTGGGGGGGCTGTAAAGACAGAAGTGAGTGGCAGACCCGGAATGTGAGCATGGCCCAGCACGTGGAACAGATTTACAAGTCAAAATATGGTTACAAACACCCAAGTTTCACTGCTCCCTTCACTGGGCTTTAATGCAGCAGGTCCCCGTGTAACCACTCCCTTGCAACATTAATCGATTCATTAATATTCAAGTTAGTGAGGGAAGACAAGAAAAACCCCAAGCCTGGATCCTAAATGCTTCCTACAGCCCAAATAGTATTTTTTTCAGACATGTTCTACACCAAGAGTTTGGCAAGTTTCAAGCCATGCTGTGTTGTTTCTCAGGGGTTTGGGAAACAAAATGACATTTTTCCTATTTTCAGAAATTAAAACCTGAGTTAATGGTATGCAAGTCAGAGAGGTTAATGAACCAAGAGGGGTTTTTAGGCACACTGGAATGTGTAAGACAGGTTTGAACATATCAGAGATACTCCCAGTATTTCTGAGAGTTTAAAACCTCTGCTCTGGTGCCATCAGTGTGACCAGGAAGCAGGAAGGGGAGCTGCAGTGAGGCTGTGGGACAGCCCTGAGTGCAGCTCAGAACACAAGTCACTAAGATCTATCCAGCAGCAGGATGATCCAGGTGTTAATTAGCCCAGGCCCCAGAGGGTTAGAACAGCAGCTGGACACTACTCTGGGATTCTCCACTGTGGATCCAGAGCAGAGGGGGCAGCTCACCTGGTCTGTCCCAGCAGCAGGTCCTGCCCAGGGGGCAGAGCCGCTGGCACTGCTGGACAGTGACCAGGAGCCCCAGGGCCCCTCCAACCTGCCTGAGATCTGTGTCCTCCTACCACACGAGTGGCCAGCAGAGGTTCAGGAATATCAGGAAAAAAATTCTATGTTACAAACACAAAATCCTGGAGGTTGGAAAAGCTTCTGAGCCCATCTGTTCCCCAGCACTGCCAAGGCCACTGTTAACCCATGTCCCCAAGTGCCACATCCACATGGCTGTTAAATCCCTCCAGGAATGTGAGTCATCACTGTGCCAGGGCTGCACAGGCCTTTCCATGAGGAATTTTCCCAATATCCAACCTGAGCCTCCCCTGGCACAGCTGGAGGCCGTTCCCTCTCCTCCTGTCCCTTGTTCCCTGGCAGCAGAGCCCGACCCCCCCCGGCTCCCCCCTCCTGTCAGGGGGTTGCAGAGCCAGAAGGTCCCCCCTGAGCCTCCTTTTCTCCAGGATGAGCCCCCGCAGCTCCCTCAGTTCTCCTGCTGCTCCAGCCCCTTCCCAGCTCTGTTCCCTTCCCTGTACACACTCCAGCCCCTCCATGTCTCTCTTCCATGAGGGCCCAGACCTGGACACAGCCCTGGAGGTCCCTCAGCAGTGCCAGCACAGGGGACAGTCCCTGCCCTGGGGCTGTGCCCACACTGGGGCTGGCACAGCCCAGGGCCCATTGGCCACCTGGGCACAGCTGGGCTCGTGTTCCCAGCGAGCTGGGTCAAACTCTGCCTGCTCTGTGTAAGAGGGGCCCAGCACTGAGGATGTTTTACAAAGCTTTAGGAGCTGTCACATCCAACACAGAGACATTTACAAATCCAGCATGTAACCAGCCTTAAAAAAAGCAGGTTTTTTAATAAAAATAGAGCACGTTCTTCAAATAAGAAGCAGAGAGTCTTGCACACTAATGATGGCAGAAGCAACTGAATGCACAGCATCACTCTCCAGGCAGGCAGCAGGCGTTGGCATTACAGAGCGTGTGTTTAATAGTCACAAAAACAAGGGTTCTTCCAGAAGTGGTGCAAAGCTGCCAAACTCACACTAGAATCTGAACAAGAAACAAGGGTTGAAAGCCTCCCCACGCCCATTCTCAGTATGAAACGTCAAGTACTCCATGAAAAACAACATGCAAACACAGCCAGAGTTCAGAAGAGTTTGTGTAAGGTTTCACTCTCTGGATTCCAGGATACTCCAACCACCCCTTCCCAGGCACCAGCTACTCTCCAAATGTCACGTTTCCAACCCCCTTTAGTCACTGTCCTCCTTCTACCTGAGCCGGGGGTGCTGGTTTGCCGTTCAGGGCCATCTGCTGGGGCGGCAGGTGCCCTGGGGGTGGCACAGGGGTGGTCTTTAACTTCTTGGTGTCCACTTTGGAAGGATGATCTTCTTCTTCCTCATCTGAATCTTGCAAGCCATACTTGGAGAAGTGTGCTACCTGCGTTAAGGAGAAGGACAAATGTGTCACAGCTTGGAACAGAGGTTTCAGGCACCCATTTCTGGAAGGCCTGGACAACGAGTAGGTGTAACTGTCCCCTCCCCATGCAGGTGTCCCAACATACACAGCTGAGACACCTGCAACAAATTCGGCCTCTGTAGAGACCAAAACCACCTGTAGGCAGGTCTGAGGCCACAGTTTTGATCACAGAACCCCAGGCTCATTTGGGTTCAGAGGGACTCATCTTGTTCCAAGGGCAGGGAAACCTTCCACTAGCCCAGGCTGCTCTAAGCCCTGTCCAACCCAGTCCTGGACACTTCCAGGGATGGGGAGACAGCTGGTGAGGACGGTTCTCCCCACGGCTGAGGGACCTGAGACAGCTGTCAGAAGTTTAGCCAATCTGAATTATAAACTCTCAGGACAGTCCACCTTCAGCCTCCTTTGGTGCTGCCCAGGCCCCTCGCCCCTGCCCTCACCTTGAACACCCAGGAGCCTGTCTCGGGGCGGTACTCCTTGAAGCGGGCGCCCTGCTTGCGGGACACGGCCTCCAGCCGGCCCTCGTAGTTCATCTCCGCCAGCCGCTCCGGGCTCTTGATCAGGCACCGCGACGTCTTGTCCGTGGGCCACACCCCGTCCAGGGTCACCTCGGCCCGCCTGGCACAGGGGGACAAACGTCAGGGCACGGGGGGCTGAGGGAAAGCTGCTCAGGAGAGAGGGGAGCTGGGACCGGGACAGGGGACACCTGCACAGGTGAGCTCAGCTCAGCTCAGAGCGGGACAGGTGAGCTCAGCTCAGCTCAGAGCGGGACAGGTGAGCTCAGCTCAGCTCAGAGCGGGACAGGTGAGAACGGGACAGAACGGGACAGGTGAGCTCAGCTCAGAGCGGGACAGGTGAGAACGGGACAGGTGAGCTCAGTTCAGAGTGGGACAAGTGAGAATGGGACAGGTGAGCTCAGTTCAGAGTGGGACAGGTGAGAATGGGACAGGTGAGCTCAGTTCAGAGTGGGACAGGTGAGCTCAGCTCAGAACGGGACAGGTGAGAATGGGACAGGTGAGCTCAGCTCAGAACGGGACAGGTGAGCTCAAACCAACTTTTAAACCCAATTTCTGTTTCAGAAATGTGCAAGTCTCCCACAACTGCAACACCACATATGAATGCACAACTTGGACCGAGATGTCTTGGTCCCCACCTGCAAACACAGTAGCCTGTCAGGATTTTAAAAATCAGCCTTATTTAACACTTACCTATTTAAACCTTCCCCAATGGGTGGTTTTCTCTCGTCGTCAGGGTAAACAATGACTTCTTTTCTCCGGATATGAACGATCTCATCCAGATTTAGGTTTGTTAGATTTACTTCTCCTTCAAAGTAAATTGATCCATAACCTGCAAAACCAACCAAAATGTCACAATTTGTGAAAAGTCACATGCCAGAGAACCCCCATCCCGGCTGTGCTGCCCCTGTCTTCACCCAGCCCTGTCCTGAATCCAGGGCAAAGTCCAAGTGACAATTCCTTCCCAGTGAGGAAATCCTGAAGAAGCATTATCCACTTCAACACCATTATTTCAGGCTGTGAGAGCATGTGGTGTCCAGCTTGAGAGGAGAAGGCTCCAGGGAGACCTTAAAACCCCTGCCAGGATCTAGAGGGGCTCCAGGAGAACTGGAGAGGGACTTTGGACAAGGGTCTGGAGGGACAGGACAAGGAGAAATGGCTTCCCACTGCCAGAGGGCAGGGTTAGATGGGATACTGGGAGGGAATTGTTGGCTGTGAGGGTGGGGAGGCCCTGGCACAGGTTGCCCAGAGAAACTTTGGCTGCTCCTGGATCCCTGGAAGTGTCCAAGGCCAGGTTGGACGGGGCTTGGAGCAACCTGGGCTGGTGGAAGGTGTCCCTGCCCATAGAATGAGATGAGTTTTAAAGTCCCTTCCAAGCCAAACCAGTCTTTGATTCTGTGATTTATTCTCCCCTAAAATCCCACAACACCTCCATGCAAACTGCTCCCAAAGCCAAGGGCCCTGGTTACAATCAGTCTGAGGGTTTGGCACTTGGGTTCTGCAGCTTTAGGACTCCCTGGGTGAAGGGGGAGCCCCAGGGCAGGCTGGGACGTCTCACCTTTGCGGCCTATGGTGAAATCTGTCACGATACATTCGTTCCTGTCGTTGGTGAACCTGGCCAGCTCCTCCATGGAGGGGATGGTGTAGTAGCCAGCTCGTGTCAGAACAATCCCTGCAAGAGAACATTCCCTGAGAACTGGGTTGGCAGCAAGTTACCACATTCCCAGAGTCTCATCCAGTTTCTTCTGCCAGTCTGAACAACTGGAAGCCTCAGAGGAACTGATACTAAGTGCATCAAAAGCCAACAGGCACTAGAACACCTTCATTCCAAGGCTTCAGAGCACATTTGAGCCAAGTGCTCTGGCAGGTCCTCCCAGCCCAGCCACCTGTCAGAGAGCAGGAGTGCAAAGAAAGGGGAAAAGGTGGGCAGGGAGAAAGATGCAAGTGCAGTTTTAACAGCCTGGGGGCTTGAGCACCTGCTGACCAAGCTGCAGCTTCTTTTACATTTAAGAGGTTCCAGTTGTTCTTCTATTAATTTGTCTAACCATCTTTAAATTTCCGAAAAGCTTTTGGCACCTACAAAATGTCTGAAGACATCTCTTTTGAGCACATCACCTGCCAGTTTCATTACATGCCAAGTATTACTTGAAACAAACTTGAACAAATCTTTTCCCTTCTTGTGAGTTTAAAAACCCCCAAACGCTTGACATAAAACCGGGGGATAGAATTTAAACGTTCACTGACTGGGCAGGTTAAATTTCTGCACTAGGCAGGAGAGTGGAGAGCGGGATTTGCGTTCTGGAGAAAAGAGGAGGGAAACCAGAGAAAGTTGAGGGTGTAAGGGAGCAGAGAAGTGGCAGAGGACGCTGCCCTGCCCCCGGAGTGCCCACCTGCAGGGTACAGGTGGTGCAGGGTCTCGGGCTCCTCGGGCTCGTCCTGCAGGGAGTCCTCCTGGCAGGAGGCGTCCTCGCTGCTGCCCTCCAGCCCGTTGCGCAGCGCCGCCCGCATGTTCAGCGCCACGATGGTGTCGTCCACGGGCTGCCCCTTGTGCCCGCCGCCCTCCAGGCTCTGCGGGATGGGCTTGGCGATGGGGTTGGTGTAGAACCGGGTCACCTCGTGCGCCTCCTCCTCCTCGCGCTCCCCGTCCGCCCGGTGGTTCTCCTCGGGGGGCACCGACAGGAAGAACCTGGGAAACCAAGGGGGACGTGGGATTATTTAGTCCCGAGGGGCCTGGGTCAACGTTCCTGTGGAGGGCCAGGGGTTGGACCTGGATGATCCCCGTGGGTTTCTTCCAACTCAGGATATTATATGATTGAACTTCTGCTGCCTCGCCACACAAAAAGCCAGCAGGATGACCCAAACTGCAGAATCAGGGATTGTTCCCCTTCCCTCCACCCTTGCTTGACAACCTCTGCCTTCTGTCACCTGGGGCTCCCAGCACGACACTGGTGAGACCAGGAGAGGGGCCCCACGGTGGCTGGGGACTGAAGCACATGCCCTGTGAGCACAGTCTGGGTGACACGGGCCACTCAGTCTGGAACAGAGGCTTCCAAGGGGGTGTACAGCTCCCAACCCCTCTGCCCCTGAGGAACTGCCCAGTGCAGGGCCAGGGTGACCCCACTCCCACATCAGTTCTACTTCTGGGAGCTTTCAATAAAATCAACATGTTGAGCTGCTTAGGAGTTTTTTTTTTAGCCTCTGATTAAAAGAACCCAAAGGAAAACCAGAGTTCAGCTGAACTATGACCAGAGGTTTTTAGAGGAGGTTGGAATTCTGTCTTTGGGGGAGCCTTAGTGGCTCCTCTCTTTAATCTGTATAAAATACATGTGCAGAAAATAGAAATATGAGATGTCAGGATCAGTGGAGCTTCCCTGCAATTCCCACATCACTGAGGACTAACCACAAAAGGTTCTTCTCCCCTCAGGGAGAGAAGAGACCATAAAGCTTTAGCACTTAGCTCAAGGAATGTTCTGGTTGTTCACTACAGGGAATGAAGAGAGACTCATCCAGAAAAACAAGTTGCTCCACTGCCCCTGATGTTGGGTAGGATGACCTGGCAGTGCCACACAGCAGTGACACAGAGTTCATTCAGGAGGAAAGGAATGTCCCAGCAGGTCAGTTGCTGGCAGTGACCAGCTAAGGTGACAGCCCTGAGAAGAACTCCCCGTTCTCCAGCAGCACCAGAGGCAGCACCAGGCTGACTCCAGGACAAACCCAGAGGGGAGGACACACCTGTCCCCGTTCTCGGGGTACTCGGACGGGGACGCCAGGTCCTCGTTCTCACGGCTCACGGGGGAGAACAGGCTGCTGCTGTTGAGGTTCTTCAGAACCAGCTTCTTGATGCTCTTCCTGAAAACAAAACACACCAACACATGGGCATTTGGATCTATCCACTGCATAAATACACACTCCATGCTTAATTCAGATGGACCAGAACCAGCTCTAGGACCTGTTCCCACACTCAGGACATATCAAGTCTCCTGCTGGAGATACCAAAACTCTTTCTGGAATTCCATTCAAGGCTTTGGTTTATGGGTAGGTGTAAAATGCACAAGTCAGTGAAAGTCTCAAAGCCCAAGCTCTCACTAGGTTCCCTGTTTTTCAAATCAGTTTTTCCAGAGGCCCAGAAGGTCTGCCCACAGGTGCAGGTTCATTTCACTGCAGGGTCAGTTTACTTTGTGCTCTTTGTTTTTACTAAACTCCAAAGCTTTCCAAACCCCTTTTTTCTTTGATTGTCACTGATGCCCCAGAAGACTGCACCCAAAAGGTTCACTTGGGCAGATCCACAATTTATTCCTCACAGAAACACGTGTGGATCTGAAACAGAACCAGGGCTGGGATAAACCCACCAGAAACGTGCCTCCATGCTGAGGGCAGCAGCAAACCTGGTGACACTCTTAATTCAGGAGGAGGGAGTATTACCCTGTGCAAGCTTTCCTGGTAAGAATTCCTACTTGATTTTATAGGAGCTTTGCTCCCATCGTGGGCTGACCTCATTTTACAGCTTACTGGGCCTTAACAGTTTAAGCTGAACTTTTCCACCTCCTCTGCAGAACACAGTTCTGTTCAAGTCTTACAGAAAACCTACCATCCCTATTCCTATTTGAACCAGGGCACAAAATGACAGGATTTAGGAAACTCCACAGCAGTTTACTCAGCCTGAGGAGAAGATTCTCAGCCCCACCCCAGACACTGACTTTGGCATGAAGGCCCCGTTGGCCAGGGAGGGCTCGTCGTCGTCCAGCCCGTCGAAGAGCTTGGACTTGGCGGATCCCGACGACTGCAGGGCCTTGGGCCGCACCCGGGTCGCGGGCCGGGGGGTCAGCTTGTAGTGAGTGGGTGTTGTCAGGGCTTTCTGGGCTGCTGGGTTGGTTGGCTTCAGCCTCTGAAACAGAAACAGGGAGAGTTGGAGCTGCCAGAGCACATGCTGTGAAGGTTTGGGGACAGCTGGAAGGTGCTCCAGCCCAGGGCCTGGAAACGCAAAGGGGATGATGAGAAGTCACCGGGGAAGCAATAAACAAACTCAGGCAGGAGGCCTCCAGGAACAGCCCCATCCATCAGCCTGGATCCATATGTCCCCTAGGCCCTGTGCTGGGCTCCAGCTGCCAGGCAGGACCCATCTCCAGCCCCTAGAATTTGCCCTGGGGAAGCAGCCACTTACAACCTCCCCTAACACTTCAAAAACCTGAAAAGTGTTTGGTTTGTTGTATTTTAAACAAGCAAGCAGGGAAAGGTTTGTCAGAGACTCTCAGAGATGTCCTAAGCAAAGCTCAAGCACAGCTCTAGAATTATTCCAAGCATCAGCAACTACCCATCTTTATTCCCAACCAGCAGCAGCGAGCACAAGAACTCCAAAGGCAAGGCTCTGCTGCAGGCAAAAGCAGGAAGTCATGGAATGGTTTGGGTTGGAAGGGACCATAGAGATCATCCAGTTCCAACTCCCCTGCCACAGGCAGGGAACCTTCCACTGGAGCAAGATAAAGCAGTTTGTGTCTTGGAGAAGGTCAAAAGCCACTGCACCACTGGGAGAATACAGAGAGCAACTTATTTCGCTGCTCCCTGTGCATTCCAGTGAGGACAGTGAACACAAACCAAAGAAACTTCAACTCTGCCCCACAAATGAGTTCAGTGTGTTGTGCTCTTACCTCCTCTTTCTTCTTTGGGTCGGACATGGGGTTTCTGAAGAGCGGGGAGTCCCCGAAGGGGGAGTAGGTGAGGCTGTTGAGGTGCTGCTGCAGGACAGCCTGCTGGGCCGCCGAGGCGTTGGGGTCTGTCAGGGCTGCAAGACAACAGCACTGCAGCTTTACAGCCCTGCTGCTGAGCCACAGCACCTCCTCCTCCACAGTGTGCAACCACCCTCCCCAAGCTCCCATGGGTGAAGAGTTGAGGGTATGGAGAGCTACAGGGCACTGGAAGAGCCTGGCCTGCCAAAATACTCAGCTAGTCCAGCTGGCTTCTGGAAGGCTGGGCAGGGCAAATATTTCATGCAGAATTTTTGCATTGCTGCTACAGCAACCAAACTTACAGGTCCTCTCTACAGGGCACTCTTAATTTTGTCTCTCCATCTTCTAGAATCTAATTTTAACTCCCATTAAAATGCTCTAAGTGCTCACACTGAAGCATTCAAGCCACCAAGAGCAGCTTAATTCTAATTCCAAAAAAACCAGAGTGAAAATCTGTGCATTCCTAAAGAACAACAAAACCACTCTCAGGAACAACAGCTTACTGTCAGGGTCTGCAACAAGTCAAGAGGAGAGCTGGAGACAAATGGATCTTATTTATGTGCCCAGTGGCCCAGTAAAGTCCCTCTAGGTCCCTCCTACCTGGAATTACTGAAGAAGCCAATGCTGCATTTCCCTATTTTTTTGTAAGCATCTACTCTTGTTGCCCAAATCCAATGATAGGAAATGTCAGTAATCTTGAAAACAAAGCTTAAGCAACTTGGAATTACTTAAAAATACACATATAATTAGCAAAAAAAAAAAAAGGTCATTAACACAGTCTCCACTGCTCCTGAGGACAGAAGTGACCTCTCAGATGTTCTGTCACCCCAAAGCCTTTGGGTGAGGTGTGCTCCTGTGTTCAGGCACACGGGACACAAGGCAGGAAGCAGCAGCTGGGTTGCTGGGTTCAGGGACACTCACCTACAGCAGGCTGAGGGGCCCCAAAGCCCAGAGTGGCTGTGGAGGTGTTGAATCCCGGCGCTCCAAACGCTCCCGTTCCCAGCGTTCCCCCCAGCTTGGGCTGGGTGTTTCCAAACAAGGACGTCTGTCCCGCCCCCAGAGCTGTGACAGGAGAGGTGACTGTCACTGACTGTGGCACTGTGGCAAACTTACAAGCACAGCAAACAATCAGCTCCTTACTGAACTGCAGGAAACACTGCCTGTGTCCATGGATGCTACAAGCAGGACTCACGGGATCAGACCAGAGGGTCTGAACACAGAGGACCTCACCAGTCCCACCAGTGCTGCCCAGTTTCTAATAGGTCATTAGCACTGAGTTAACAAGCTCTGAGACTGGGATCCCTGGCTTGAAACCTTCACAGCCTTTCCTACCTCAGTTACAGGCAATCCCCAGGCTGGATCAGCCCTGCAGTCTGATGACTGGGCTCAGGCTGGGAAGAGGTGAGCTGGAAACTCTTACCTGTTCCAAACCCTGTTCCGAGTCCAGTTCCCAGAGTCCCAGTTGCAGGCTTATTTCCAAACAAACTATTTCCAGCAGTGTTGGCACCAAAACCTTCAAGAACAGAACGAGCAGCTGATTAGAAGTGAAACTAAACCCAAGCGTTTAAATTAAAAAAAGCGAAGAGCCCTGCCACAGGCAAGGGCAAATCTCACACTCTTTCCAGCAGTGCAGGTTAAACTGACAAGCAGCAAAGAGGGATTTCAGTGGCAATAAACATATTAAAGTTACGAATATAACACTAAAAATGGCATAGAAAAATGCTGGCTAGCCTTCTTAAGCTTTTCAGTTTGCTACAAACTCGAAGGTTCTACTGAAAGCCAGAGCTGATGGGATGGTGCTGATCTGGCAACAGAGTAAACTGTATTTTCTTCAACTGCCTGGAAGGAACAAACCCAACTTGACACTGTTCATACCACACACCCATTTCTGTGACTCCCACCACAGAGTAGGTGGGAATTCTGACTTGCACAAGCACAGCTCAAGGACACAGTTCAAACTGCTGCGATGGGCACCACAAGTCTAACATGGTATCATGTTCAGTGCTCTTCCTGATGTATCTCAGGATCCCATTGTCCCTCCTGGTCACCACAGACTGCACCTTCTCTTAGGAACTCACCAAACCGTGGTACTTAACCCCTTAAGGTATTAACCTTCTGCCTCAGGCTGTTCCACAAGAGCCAAGGTACCAACCAGCACCCACCACATTTCCCTGCACCTTTAACACTCTCGATCCCCGAGCATGTGCTGCTCACAGCCAGGTGTGTGGTATAAGCAGGACAGGTTGAAATGACTGAAATCCCACTGTTTTTCCCTGTTCCCCAGGTGGCAGGGTCTGGAGGGGGGTTTGTTACCGAAGAGCCCACCGCCCGTGGTGGTTCCGAACGACGGCGCGCTGGTCGTGGTGGCTCCAAATCCAGCAGGCTTGTTCCCAAACAGGGTCTGAAGGGAAAAGAAAAGGAATTTAGAAACCTGGCAGGCTGATATTGCAGGAGTTGTATCGGTGTTTGGCTGCAGGCAAGGAGGTAGAACTAAGGCCAAGCACAACTGAGCCCACACAGCCTCCCACGAGCCGGGGGGTATCGCGAGCCACATGCACCTCCCAAAACCAACTCCTAGGGTTGGACTCGAGGGGCTTAAGGGTCTTTTCCAACCCCAGTGATTCTGTGATTTCACTCCACCAGAACCAAAATGACTGAATATCATGAATCAAGTCCATTTTTGGTTCAGGCATCACCACAACTTCCAAGCTGGATTTCCAGCCCTTGGTGCCACACAGGCACTGAGAGCCTCGGTCTCTCCTGCTGTTTTCATCCCTCCACACATCACTCGTTAAAAAAATGGCTCTATCACACATGTTTATCCTTCAGTTTACATCAAACCTCCCTGTTCTTGCACCTCAGGCATCTTAACTCCTAAGCTAACACTCCTTTTGTGGAGGTCACTGCCCCGGGACAGGACTGGGGTTGGTTTTCTCTCTTTCATTAGTAAGGCACAAACATACCGAACCACCAACACCAAATCCTGTGTTGGCTTGTCCAAAAAGGCCCGTTCCCGTTCCAAATCCAGTCCCAGCATTTGTATTGGCAGCTGTCCCAAAAAGGCCTCCGGGCTGCGAGGGCTGGGTGACCCCAAAGAGACCCTATGAACAGGAACCAGGTTAAGGTCACGCTCCAAGGCTTTTCCACATCCAGCACTGACAGTAACAGATCCAACACACAAAATCAGGCAGTAAAATGATGGTACATTAGCCCTTGTGCTGGGGGAAGAGGAGGGAGGAAGAGCATTCCAGAAGCTTTAGTCCTCCTCCAAGAAATTAGTTACAAGAAGGAAATTAAAAAAAAACAACAAACCAAAACCTGAAGAATGTATGCTCTTAGCTTTAAAGGATATCGGAATTTCCTCGTGGCTGAGCAAAGGAGATGGAAAAAAAACATTTCACAGGGTTTTCTGGGAGAAGTCATAAAAAATTCACAATGGATATAGGATTTTTGGAACCAAAGTCCCTAGTTATGCAACAAGTCTCAGCTATGCAGCATCCTTGTGTCACAAGAGCCCAGGACTGCTGCTCATTAGTCACCATGAAGTCCAGAACTGTTAATGAATTCCCACAGGAGGTTAATCATGGAATTCTATTATCTGTGTGAACAGGAATGGAAACACTAGAGCTGCTGGAGAGCAGTGTGCCTGGAGAAGGGAAGGGGCACATTACTGGTGCCCAGCTGATTGCTGCCCGTCATCCTGACACAGCCTCACTGGCAGGAGGCTCTCGCTCAGCCACAGCATTCCCAGCTCAGCATCCTGCTTCCACCCAGCCAGGTTGCAATGAGAGGGCAGGCCCTGTCCCATGGGCTCCCCCGTGCCCTGGAGCAGCTGCAGCAGTGGCACAGCCGGGCTCAGCCCTCTTACCATGGTGCTGGTGTTGGGCTGGCCCAGGGTGCTGGTGCCCCCGAAGGAGAAGCCGGTGTTCTGCGTGGTCGTGGCCTGGCCGAAGGGTTTGTTGAACAGGCTGGTGCTCTGGGATGGCTGCCCAAAGAGCCCCCCCGTGGTGCCAGTGCCAAAGCCCGTGGTACCTGTGACACAGTAGGACAGGACACACCCTCAGTGCTCACACACACCCAGCTGGGCCCACCCTCGGACAGGCAAACAGGAAAAGAGGAATGGAATATCCTGAGCTGGGAGGGACCCCCAAGGATCATCCAGTCCAAGCCCTGGCCCTGCCCAGCACACCCCAACACTCCCCCCTGTCCCTCAGAGCGTTGTCCAAACCCTCCTGGAGCTCTGGCAGCCTTGGGGCCGTGCCCACTGCCCTGGGGAGCCTGGTCAGTGCCCACCACCCTCTGGGGGAAGAACCTTGTGCTGAGATCCACCCTGAGCCTGCCCGGGCACAGCTCCAGCCCTTCCCTGGGTCCTGTCCCTTGTCACCCCATAACCACTTCCATTCTTACAGCCTGGAGGATTTTGATCTGTTGACAGTCAAACTCAATGAACAAAAATATCTATTCTTAGGAAGAAATTCTTCCCTGTGAGGGTGGGGAGGCCCTGGCCCAGGTTGCCCAGAGAAGCTGTGGCTGCCCCTGGATCCCTGGAAGTGTCCCAGGACAAGCTGGACAGGGTTTGGAGCAACCTGGGCTGGTGGAAGGTGTCCCTGCCCATGGCAGGGGTGGCACTGGATGGGCTTTGAGGTCCCTCCAACCCAAACCATTCTGGCATTCTGTGATCTATTTACCTTTCAGTTTGCATCAAAACTAATAAAATTGCAATTGGTGTTTGAATTTTTCCAAGGCAAGTAAGAAAACAGAGATTTCTATGGCAAAGAGCCCCATCAGCAAACACTGAACAACCAGTGCAGTTCTGAGCTCACACCCCAGAGTTTTACAGCTGAACAGAACGTTGGCACACCCAGTCACAGCAATCCAGGGCTGGGCAGTACTTACTGGTTCCAAAGGCAGTTTTATTCTGCCCATAGGAAAAGCCTGTATTGGTGGTGGAAGAGCCAAAGAGTCCCGTGGCTGTGCTGGATGTGGCAGTGGAAGAGCCAAACAAGCTTGTGGCTGCTCCTGCTCCCACCGGATTCGAGGGCCCCTTCCGATTCGCCTGGTAATCTTCCAAACGGAGTTCCTGCAGGAAAATCCAGCTCTTTTTACGCAGGACAAGTGTCTTTGGCACATTCACACAGCACTCAGCCTACACCAAGGTGAAGGTTCAAGAAAAGCTGCAACACCTACGTTTTTAAAAATAAGGACACCAAAAACAGGACCTGAACTTAGATCCACGTTTGGGCTTTGATTTGGCTCCCAAGAGCCTTTTCAGATCTTTTCCATAGATCTGTTTCAAAGGATCAAATAAACCAACCCCAACAGGGAGGCTTCAGGTGAAATCCTTGGGAACACCAGTTAATAATACCCAGCTGAGTTCTGTCTGGGATCCTGCTGTTATCTCAGCAGGGCAGGACTGTTCCCAGCAGGATCCCGTGTCCTTCTGACGAGATGGAATTTCAGCTCTTCCAAACCTGCATTAAGCATTTAAACCCAACTGCAATTAACATGGGGTTGCATTAATTGTTTTACTTGAGGACACCTCTCCCGTGTGCGATGCAGATATTGAAGGTTCATCAATACTCTCACGTTAATGAGCACAGAAGACAAGGATGGTCCAAAAAGGCCCAGCTAAGCCAAGCCAACCAACAGCCCAACAAGGCCAGGATGTGTGACCCCCCCAGACTGACCTCAAGGGACTTGCTCTCATACTCCTTCATGGCAGTGATGCACTGGTGCTTGGTGTTGATGTTGGTGCTGACGCCGGATTTCACCATGGTGTCGGTGCCGTTCGGGGGCTGCGGGGAAGGAGGGACTCGGGTTAACATCCAGCCACACTGGAGGGAACACAGTCAGCATTCCTGCAGATCCTGGGAAATCCTACCCTCAGCACACACCTGAGGCTCTGTGGGACTTATCTGCTCTGCTCAGGTGAGACCCCACCTGCAGTGCTGCCTCCAGCTCTGGACTCCCAGGATAAAGACATGGAACTGCTGGAGCAGGTCCAGAGGAGGCCATGAAGACCCTCCAAGGGCTGGAGCCAGGCTGGGAGAGCTGGGGGGGTTCACCTGGAGAAGAGAAGGCTTCAGGGAGACCTGAGAGCCCCTTCCAGGACCTAAAGGGGCTCCAGGAGAGCTGGAGAGGGACTGGGGACAAGGGATGGAGGGACAGGACACAGGGAATGGCTTCAAACTGACAGAGGGCAGGGTGAGATGGGATATTGGGAAGAAATTCCTGGCTGGGAGGGTGGTGAGGCCCTGGGATAGAATTCCCAGAGAAGCTGTGGCTGCCCCTGGATCCCTGGAAGTGCCCAAGGCCAGGTTGGACGGGGCTTGGAGCAACCTGGGCTGGTGGAAGGTGTCCCTGCCCATGGCAGGGGTGGCACTGGATGGACTTTGAGATCCCTCCCAACCCAACCCAACCCAGTGTGTGACTCTGTTTTCTATTCCAGGTGTATCTGCACAGCTGAGGCCTCACCCAGGTGTGTTCAGTGACAATCAACAGTGGAATTTACCCCAGGAACACCCAAAACAACTCACAGCAATTCTGCTTTCAGTTTCACTGCAAAAGTAGCTTATCTCCATCTGTGACACCATTCCAGGAGCTCTGCATGGATTTCACTGCCCCCTTTTTTACCAGAGCTCTGAAGGCACACAGCAACAGCACTGCAACTGCCCAGCCAGGCCAGACAGCAACAGCTTGCCCCAGGCAGCAGAGCTCAGCCTTACAGCACCTCAGCCCCAAAACAAAGAGGGACAAGGTCTGCACGAACAAATAACTGGGGAAAAAATCCCTGTTTCCAGCAGGCACCAGTTACCCCAGCTCCAGGAAGGCCTCTCTGCTGGGCCACCCTCCAGGTCCAACTGCCACAGAACTTCCCAGCAGTTACTGAATCCTGTCTTAAAGGGAACTCACCCAAAGGGGACAGGGCACCACTCCTCACATTCCAGGTCCCATTCCCAAAGCCAGGCTGGCTCAGGGAGAACTGCACTGACTCTGACCCATTCCAAGATGTCTTTTACCTTTATTTGCCATGGATCACCTGGAATTCCGTGGCACTTCCTGCGAAGGCTCAGCTTTAAGAGCTGCTTTACCCCTTCAGCATTAACACAGCTCTAAACCCAGCAAGTCTGCAATTTCACAGTGTCTGAGAAGTTTGTGAAGCTCAGGAGAAAAACAAACCTAGTTTATGGAGTTAATTACACCTCCTATTTCCACTCCAGCAGTTTCCTCACCACTGCAGAACACTTGCATTTGAACTCCTCACTTTTTCACCTCAGCTAACAAGACACCACATCAATACCTGCAGCATGTAATGCTCCCCACAGTGAACAGGCTGGACTGAGAAGAAAAGCAGAACTTACATTGAATTTAATAGTCGTGCCAGTGGGAGCAGCAGTGAAGCTGGTGGGGCCGAAGAGGGAGCCAGAGGTGCTCCCAAAGGGGTTGGAGGTGGTGTTGGTGGTCCCAAAGAGCCCCCCACTGCTGGTGCTCGTACCAAAGTCTGAGGGAAACACAAACAGATTAGAACATCTCCATTAAAACAAACCTGAAGCTTAAAACTTAAACCCAATAATTTATTCAAATTATGAAATACTTTGAAAGTGGAAAAAAACAGCTGGAAAACACAATGTGACAGCAGAGCTGGAAAGTGACTGTGCTGCTAATGCAGTTTTCTGCTGCAGAAGTGCCCCTAACTCAGCAACCCAGGAAACACCACAAAAACCACAGCAACCTTGTGCTCCTGACAAGCAGGAAGAAAATTACACAATCATTTTACAATAAAGAGAATCAGTGAAGTTCCATTTCTCTTCTCAGAAGGCGCTACAAGCAGCAGCTTTTGCTTTGTGGAATTACAGCAGAGTTTAAAGGTATTTTGTGCTGCAACTGCTCCACCACAGCAGGATAAAAACCCGAAGTCAAACAGCCCCAGGAGATGTTTCAGAATAGAAAATTCCAGCCAGACCCCTCTTGCCACTTATTTTGAAATTTACAGCTGGAATCACAGCTCCAGATGCAGGAGCATGTCAGGCTCGCCCTTGGCTGCTGTGGACACCAGGATGTGTCTGTACCCCTCAGGAGAAAACCCCCCAGCCCCACAGAACAGCCAGGTCCCTGTGCTCTCCCCCAGTGGGAGAGGGGCAGTGTCACTCACTCCCAAAGCCAGCTGGTTTGTTCTGAGCAAAGGCGTTGTTCTGGGACGAGAAGAGGCCTCCACCAGTGCTGGTGGTTCCAAAGAGGCTGTTGGAGGTCCCCGTGGACGTCCCAAAGCCGAAGCCAGTGTTGGTGGAGGATGTGGCTGGCTGGCTGAAGGTCGTTGACCCAAACAAGCCTGAAGACAGAAAACACTGTAAAACACCCACACCCCCCTTCACCTGGGGGTTCTGATGGGTTTTGTGTTTTGGGGTTGGGAGGGTGTTTGACTGATCATGTTTTGTTGCTGGCTCCTCGTCTGGGTTTCTTGCCCTCGCCCCCCTCCAGGCCCTGTCCCACGCTGCCCACACCCCCCAGTACCTGGCTTTGTCTGGGTGCTCCCAAACAGGCCGCCCGTGTTGTTGTTGGAGCCGAAGGCCGATGTCCCGAAGGCCCCTCCGCTGGTCGTCCCAAAGCCGGCATCTGGAAGCAGAGCCAGGTGAGCCCTGCCCTGCCCTGCACTGCCACCTCGGGGGGCTCCTCCAAACACCCTCAGGAGACACGGCTCTGCCTCCCCAGCCTTCCCAACAAACCCAGTCCTGACGGCTTCCATCCCAACAAACCCCAGCGCCACAGCCTCCACCTGAGTTCTCCCTCTTTCTAGGGAAGGAAGTCTCAGCAGCAGCCATGGAATCCTGCTGCCTCCCCACATTAAAGGCCTGGGCTCCTGAACCCCATCCAAGTGAGCTGGAGAGCTCGGCAGCTCCCTAATCCCACCCCTCAAGGGATCAGCCCCTCCACAGGACCCTCTGAGCTGCACTCCAGGGAAGAACAGCTCACCAAAGAGCACCTTCGACTCAGCTGACACGTTTGACTTACTTTGCCCAAAAGTTGAAGTTGTCCCAAAGCCGGTGCTGCCTCCGAATGGAGTTCCAAAGGATTTGTTGAACATTTTCAGGATGGATCAGGTCTTCTCCCAAGACCTGAAAAGAAGAATTCAGGTTTTATTGAAAGCTTATCCTGAAAACTCCTCATGGCTGAGGGCAGCAATCCCACCGGGATCCTTCAGCCATGGAACCCATGGCACTGTGTTTAGGGCACACTGAGCAATTCCAAACCCTGCCAGAACCCCAGGGGACAAGGACACCAACGTTCCAGTGACAGCACAGGTAAGGAGGTGGCACTAACACTGAGGTGTCACCCCTAATCACAGCTCTGCTTTCCACACTGTGCTCCCACAACGTTCCCAGGGCTTTCCACGACTGATTTTCCTGTTCAATCCTATTTGGCAACTGCTTAAAACGTGACAAGTGGGAATGCACTGCAGAAGGATGACAGGAATGCACCTTCCCTCTGCTCCCCACTCCCCACAGCTTGCTGTTCCCAAGAGTTCTGCCCCATTCCCACAGGGCCCAGTTCCATTTCCAGCCCCCCAGTCCAGTGACAGCACATCCCTGGCTGCCCCTCTCCGACCTGTTCCCTGATCACAGACAAGAACAAACTCTGCTCCCAGCCCCTAAGTTTGTCAACAAATCCAGCACTATCCTGACAGGGAGTGTGCAGTGTTTTCCCACAGTGGGGCCAATGCCTGCAGCTCCACCTCTGACAGTATTCCCAAAAAATGCCAGTACTGGGCAAAACAGTGCCATATTAACAATAAAAAACTCCCATATTTACAAAAAAAATCCCAGTATCCACCAAAGAAAAATGCCAGTATTCCCTTCAAAGGCCAGTTAACCCCTGGCAGCTGTAGCTGACACACAGCAGTGCAGAACTAGGAAGCTCAGCAATTCCCACACAGCACATCCCAAGAACATTCCCAAAGCCCCTCTCAAGGCAGCGCTGTCCCAACACCAACAATAGCAGCTAAAGCAAATCATGCCCCTTTCCCTGTGCCCAGGTTTGGCAGCTCCCCAGTCCCAGCTCAGGAACCACACAGGCTGTGCCCAGCACAGCCTCCTGCAGGGAAAGCACTAAATCCATCTGCTCAGCCTTGGAATTACAAGGATTTGTTTCCCCAAACTCAACAGCACCTTCTGGGAACAGCCAAATGCAGAGTGGGAGCAGCTGCAGCCTCCCCCCATCCCAGAACAACCAGAGATGAAACCAGCATCCCACACTTCCTGGTGGGATGGCTGGGGTGTCCTGGACAGGGCCAGGACTTGGAAAATCCTTGGGAGTCCCCTCCGGCTCCGGAGAGTCTGTGACTGTTCCACAAACAGTAACTGAGGGATGATTTCTGTAAACTCCAACTGCTCCTGGCAGCCTCCCCTCACAGTTTGGGGTGTTAAGAGTGTCCCCAATCCCACAAGCAAGTCCTCACAGACTCCTTTGGGCACAGGAAGGGGAATTTCAGTAAAAGCCTGAAAAAGCTGCTCTGACAAACACTCAGAGCCCCCCGAGCCAAGAGCTGCTCCTGGGAGAGCACTGCAGCCCCAGAGTAACACTGCACCCACACTGAGCCCTCCTCACCCTCTCCCATGGGATTACTGGGGTTGGAAAAGCCCTCCCAGCCCATGGATCCCCCCTGTGCCCCATCCCCACCTTGTCCCCCAGCCCAGAGCACTGAGTGCCACGGCCAGGCCTTCCTGGGACACCTCCAGGGCTGGGCACTCCAAACCTCCCTGGGCAGCCCCTGCCAAGGCCTCACCACCCTTTCCAGCAACAAATTCCTCCTCCTGTCCAACCTGAGCCTCCCCTGGCACAGCTGGAGGTCGTTCCCTCTCCTCCTGCCCCTTGTTCCCTGGGAGCACTCCCTGGTGGAGTCCCCACCCCTGGAGGTGCCCGAGGAAGCCTGGCCGTGGCACTCAGTGCTCTGGACTCAGGGTTTTACAGAACTGTACCCCCGGCCGAGGAGGGACCCCCCACCCGAGGGGCTCCAATTAGAGTTTAGCAGCAGCCCCAGCAGCCCCGCACAGAGCCACCCGTGACGGGACCGCGGTCACCGCCGGGGCCCCAAGCCCCAGCTCACGAACACGGCTTTAAACTACCACCCATTAACGCAACTTCACACCGCAACTATTCGACGCGGCTTTAACTCACAAACAACCACCACGGCTGTACAGAACTCCCGCGGGGAGGGGGGGCTGCCGTGACCTCCCGACCCCGGGGACACCCCGGGGACACCCCGGGGACACCCCGGGCCGCTTCCCGTACCCTGGAGAACACCCGGGACCCGCAAAGAGCCCCGGAAAGTCCCCGAGAGCGGGCGGGGGGCGGCGGCTCCCCGGGGACCGCCGGAGCAGGGCAGCGGGTGCCCCCCGAGAGATCCCAGTCCCCTCACGGCCCCTGCCCTGCCCGCACAGCCTCCCTTCCCTCCTCCCCTCCCTCTCGGGGCCCGGCCGGTGTCCCGGCGCAAAAGGCGGGGCGGGGCGGTTCGCGGCGGCGCGGGGGCTCACCGCGGTGCCGGTGCGGTGTCGGAGGAGCGGCGGTGCTGCGTGGGGCCGGGCCGGGCCGGGCCGGGCCGGGTCGGTCGGGGCCGGTCGGGCCGGGTCAGGCCCGCGGTGCCTCCGCCGCCTCCCCGGGCCGCAGCTGCGTCACAGCCCGCGCGCGCACTCCCGGCCACCCCCGCGCGCCACCCGGCCCCGCCTCCCCGCGCCGCCCATTGGCCGCCGCCCGGCGCTTCGGGCGCTGATTGGGCAGACGGACCGGGCGGGGGTGTGGCCCGGGCCCGCGGAAGGGTCCAGAAGGGCCCGTGTGGCGGCGCCGCCCCGACATCCGGGGCGTTTGGAATGGGGGCGGGGCTTGCGCCGCGAGCGCCAATAGCGTGCCGCGACGCGAGGGGCGGGGCCGAGAAGCCTTAAAGGGGCCGTGGCCGTGATTGCTGGGGGGGGACTGGGGGGGGGGCGGGAAGGGGTGGCGGGAGAGGAGGAAGAGGAGGAAGAACGGGAGGAGGGCGAAGGAAAGAGCAGGAACAACAGCAGGAGGCGTGGTGGGGCTGCCGGGCCGGGGCATGGAGCAGCGCGGCGGGGGCTGAGCGGTGAGGAGGGGGCGGCTCTGAGGGGGTCTGTCAGTGTGGGACACTGGGGGCGTGGGGAGGGGGTTGACCTGGGGGGGGGGCCCGGGGGGGGGCCATTAATTGGGAGGCCCTGGGGGGGTGTTGGGGGTGTGGGGGGCCTGGGGGGGTCTTTGGGGTTTAAAGGGGGGTGTGGGGTGCCCAGGGTGGTGTTTGGGGGTCTCAGGGGTGTGTGGGGTGCCCAGGGTGGTGTTTGGAGGTCTCAGGGGTGTATGGGGTGCCCAGGGTGGTGTTTGGGGTCTCAGGGGTGTGTGGGGTGCCCGGGGTGGTTTTTGGGGGTCTCAGGGGTGTGTGGGGTGTCCGGGGTGGTTTTGGGGGCTTAAGGGGTGTGTGGGGTGCCCGGGGTGGTGTTTGGGGTTTAAGGGGTGTGTGGGGTGCAGCCCCTTTCCTGCAGAGCCGGTCGGGGCCGTCCAGCGTGAGACACAAAATATTCCCCTTTCGTTTTCTCCCCTTTGGGAAAGACCCTCGGGGTGTTGGAGGTGGATGTCCCCCTGGCACAGTGAGCTGTGTCCCCACGGCCGGGGCAGTGCAGGGCTTGGGGGGCTCCATCCCCGTGGGTCAGGGTTGGGGGTCGCTGCTGGGATGGTCCCGGGGAGGGCACCCTGTGCTGGCCTGGGGTCCCCCTCCACCTGCGGCCCTTTGGGGCTTCCCTTTGCCTCCATCCTGCGAATAACACCCCTCCCCTGCCCCCGGGGTGGGGCTGGGCTCGGCTTCCCATGGCCCCTCGGTGCTGGGGGGTCCCTTCCCGGGGGTCTCTGTGCCGTGGGAGGGGGGTTGTGCTGCCCAGGGATTGTGTAAATCCGATTTGTCCCGGGCGGGGAGGGGAGATCGGCCCCGGCTGATCCCTGGGGCACAGTGGGGACCCCGGGGATGGGGGGGCTGCCGGGCTCTGGAGGTGCCTGTCCTGCTGTGCCTGACCCCATGAGCAATGGCCTTGTCGTGGGGGGGCTCGTGGTGCCCTGATCCTGCAGCTGCAGAGCTGTAGAAACATGGAATTTCCTGAGCTGGGAGGGATCCTTGAGGATCCTCCAGTCCAACCTTCAGCCCTGCCCAGGACACCCCAACACTCCCCCCTGTCCCTCAGAGCATTGTCCAAACCCTCCTGGAGCTCTGGCAGCCTTGGGGCCGTGCCCACTGCCCTGGGGAGCCTGGTCAGTGCCCACCACCCTCTGGGGGAAGAACCTTGTCCTGAGATCCATCCCAACCCTCCCTGGCGCTGGATATGGACAGTGCTGTCCATGCAGGTGCCGGGAGCAGGGAAGTGCAGCAGGGTGAGGGTGGGCTGTGGCTGTTTGGGATGTGCTGGAGGAGCTGCAGCTCCCAGCAGTGGCCTCACAATGTCAGCTGTGCCCCGTGCCCCGAGCCAGGGAACGGTCTGGATGGATCCCGTGGGAAAGGGCTCACGTGTCCTTCAGCCAGATCAGTCTGGAGGGCTGCAGGGACATCCCACTGCCTGCAGGTCCCTCTGCCCCTGCTCCATCTTAGCTGTGAGTCTTGGGGTTCCTGTGTCCCCACAACGGGATTTTCTTTGGCTGCCCATCTGTGCTGCCCGTGCTGGGGC